>NW_022474731.1:0-301995 GCF_009176365.1 Aspergillus alliaceus
TTTTTTTTTTTTTTTTTTTTTTTTTTTTTGGGACGCAGCTTCGGAGTTCATCTGGGGATAGGGGTATTCGTCGGCGCTATGGGAGATTTAATTTTCGCATATTCTGGATCTACTATGCATACATTGGTGTATCTTTGACTGGTAAAATTAAGTGGCATTCTTATCAATGAGATGAGCGTGAATCGGCCATGCTTTTTATACTAGTACGTCCTCTGTGACGTGAATTTGGCACTAGAAGGTGCCACAAAAGGACATGATAAAACAGGAAATAAGGGAAGAAAATTTGTGGAAAAAAAAATTAAAAACAAAACGCACACTGATCACTACTACAGAATAGTATGATCATCCGACCACGAGTCTACGGGGTAGGGTAATGAACACGCGATGATGCGATGATCAGCAATTAAGTTTTGCTGATCGTTGCGCGTCGATCGTCAGGGGTGCCTGGCCTGAGGCCGCCGTGTGGTCCTGAGTTATCACCACGTGAACACTATCAGACCTCCATGGTGTCTTTACCTGACTGATAGTACTACTGGTATACCACACCTTGCTGGCTTAACTCGATCTTTCACATTTCTTCCCCTACTACACGTTGGCTACAGGTGATAAAAAAAAACTCTCCCCTCAAATAGTCGTCGTACAGTGCGAAACACACTGACGCTCTTAACCGATCTCTGCCGGCTGCGATGCATCTCTAACTTCGTTTCTACGCCCATTAGCCCGCTAGGGTGTTTGAACAACCACTGGACCGTGCTAAAAGTTGGATTGATCATCGTGGCTTCTCACCCCCGATGGGTATCGTGGTTGATACTTGGATTTCTCAAGTGCCGTAGGTCCCATGTGACCGTTCCCAGTATGCTTAGCGCCGTGCCGATACTTACAGCTCCGGTCAACTGGAGGCTGGGGTGAGGTTTACGCATGCTAAATGGCAGAACTACGATATCCGGTTCTTGAGCATAACCTTCTGTGTCTGCCTCGCATCGACCGGGAGAAAGAAGCGCGCTCTTAGGAGTGCCTCTGACCTGGCTAGCCATCGCAGTGTCTCGAGTTAAACCAAACCTCATGGCGCCAGCAATGCAGATCTCCTCGATGATTCTAAGCGAAGTAGAGGATGCAGGTTCTGCGTCACAATACACCGAGGGCATGCTGCTCGAGTCCACGAACACGAAAGGGTTTCTGGCATTTACTAGACTGGCCCGAATCATGAATGGTGTCGGAGTGTGCGCTGAGTTGACGGTGGGCATTTCTTGCTTGGCTCCGCTGGGGAATAACCTTCCTGTCATGCTACCGCCTGGCTAAATGAAAGTCATCCGGATAGGGCTCGCAAATCCGCGGACACCTGCAGTGTTATAGTCGCCGTCCTCGGAATACTTCCCCTCCGGCGCGGCGTGACGTGGACGGTTTCCACTAGGAGTTGTTGCGTGTTCGATTTGAACACTCTGATGTCCACCTGCCAAAATTTGGGGATATATTCAGAAGGCGAAAGAAACAGAAATGGCGTGGTAGGCGAGCTCGCTGTTCTTTGTCCCGATCCTGTCAGTTTTACGAGTTCTTCATCCAAGGCAAATGGACCGAACCCGGACGTCATGTTTCCACAACTTCCGTTCATATCGACCTGAGCTTGGTCCGGAGCGACTTGGACCAAGGTATAGTCAACATCTACTATGGGTATTTTGGACTTGCGAATCACCGCACCTTTGAAGTGGTCGAAGTCGCACCTCTGATGCCGTTGAGCTGCCTCTTCTCTGCTTCCGCAGAACCTAGAGCAGAGACGAGGATCGGGACCCCAAGGCCCTTGGAAGGAGGGAGGTCATGTTCATGGATGAATAACCCTTTTGACGTATCCGCTCTCACCCAGGCCGCAAGGAGACCCCTTCGGATTGAACTGGAGGCGTGAGAGACATGCTTAAGAATCTCCGGCATCAAAGTAGACTCAGTATCTACCTCGCAGCAGTGTTTGATCGGCATATTCGTGGCTAGTCTACTGTCCCTGGAGCTCCACAGTGTTTGAATCTTTGAACTGGAACCTGGTATGTAAGTTTCTAAAATTGCGAGTAGGACAATTGTAGAAGTCACTATATTACGCCGCGAAATTGCATATGCTTCTCGGGCTATTCACCGGACAATGATGTCGTACTGTGATACTGCCCGAAAAGCGCCTATACATATCATATCCATAGAATCTCCTCCGCGGGAATGTTTGGCCCGCGGGATGCCGTGCGATCACATTCGTCAGCGAAAGAGCCAATAACCTTCCTGGCCATGTATGTCATTCGGGTCGCATTCAAAATGAAAAGCCTCTCGGTGCCTCTCTATCTTCGATTGTTTCTTTGCTCTACAGCATAATCGATTAACGAGGACTATCTACGAGTAAATCAAGCGATAACACCAATCATGCGGCTTTTCATCAAAAGACAACACGCTGGTTTTTGTCACTGATACAACTGAGAAGATGCTTACTATACGGGTGTATTTTCTAGCGATTGTTACTTGGATGGGAGCGTTTCTATTTGGCTACGACATGGCCTTCATCGGTACCTCCATTGAATTGCATTCGTTTAAGATGTCAGCTGGTCCCAAAGAGACATTACTCCACGATATCTGGCGATGCCTCACTCTAACAAGCTACAGAAACTTTGGACTAGAGCATACGTCTAAATCTATCGAAGATACGTTCGCGGCCAACATTGTGTCTCTTTTACAGGCGGACTGCTTTTTCGGATCTCTGATGTCTGCCCTGGTGAGTGATTTCTTTGGGCGTAGGTTTACCCTCACACTGGCAGGCCTGGCCTTTTGCACTGAATCAGTTATGCAAGTTGCCTCCTCTGGAAGGGAGGCAGTGATGCTTGTGGGACGATTCTTTTGTGGCCATGTAAGTTGTCCCTCGGCTTGGTCTGAATCGTAACCGCCGATAACTCGAATGGGAACGCATGGGACATTCTGGGGAAGACGGAAGTCGCAAATGCATCGGGATGAGAACTATGCTCATATCTGTCTTAAGAATGTGAGAAGGGCGAGACCGAGAGAATTGAAGACGTGAAAAAGCCCGGAGTCAAGGAGACTGAGAAAATTGATGTTTCAAAGAAATACTGGCTTAGTACCTTGCCCGACTGAGATTTGTCTTCCACCGTCCTCTGCTCTACTGTCTTACTGATGAGTGAATGAGCATCCAGGGTTTGAAGCTATTTGGTATTTCCTCCGCTTTATTCGGGCAGTGGCATGGATTAGGGTTATATGAGATCAACGGCATTCGATTTTAGTTATCTGAGAGAGCTTTATGTGTATAACAGTTATGCTCCGTAAAGTTATCAATTCTACTATACACCCTTCGTGGAAGAGTGAAGTCAGAACTGATCATCCACACTTGTCATGTCTAGACTCTCCTTGGGTCCGTAGACGGTCCTAAGTATGCCGTGGCCCAGAGTACCACCAGTATCACGATTGACCCCTCATTCTCTTGATGTCTCGTCCAGGGTAACACTACACTGGCTAAAGGCTAATGTTGACAAGGTCGCGGTCAAGAGGGCATCATATGATCCCGCGGGAACTCCTCATCCGTGACTAGTATTACTATTCCCCTTCCTGTAATTCAAACACGATATGATATACAGACATCATGAATGGGAGCAATATACCCACATCAGCCAACCGTCGGCGAAGGTCATCTCAGGCTTGCGTCTTCTGCCGACAGAGAAAGGTTAGCAGCGCTGTTTCCCAGCTTTCATCTCTTTTAGAGCCCTACTTCTAATTATACATAGTTCAAACGCCACAACCAGCGACCTATCTGTGCCAACTGTCGAACATATAGCAGAGACTGCGTCTACACTGCGCTACCGGTGAAGCCTAGGTACCGTGCCCCGAACCTATGCCGTCTATGTATGATCTTTACTGATCGATTCGACGCAGACCATCCAATCGTCGGCTCTCAAAGTTGGAAGAAGAGAACCATCAACTGCGACAAAGACTACAAGCTGACGGACATAATCTGGACAATGAGATACGTGCCCTTGCAACATCGCCTGGGCAGAAACTGTCGCGAACAGGAGTAAACTCACCAGCCACTCTACCGGCGGTCGAAGAGCCTGGTCAGCCTGAGACTACGCATTCCACAGTTTCTCGAATTTTCATCACTCCGAATGGAGAATCCAGCTATCATGGCCGCACCAGTACCCTCTTTGATGATACCGCGACTGACCAGCGGGTGCTTCAAAGTCTCGTGGCTGACCCGAAGAAGCCCCGCGAGTGGATCAAGAAAGGATTGATGGGCGAAGCCGCGTATCAGCGTAGGTGACACCACATGTTACACAGGCACAAGGAGCTAATTAAATGATAACAGGAAAAATGGAGATCCTGAACTCCCAACAAGGGAAATTGGACTTTGATGGCGAAGAGTCGGATCTGGGCATGCATCTATTATCGCTTCACTGGAATCGTCAATATTTCCTCAATACCTATCGCCCGGCCTTCATGCGAGACATGGCTTGTGGCGGTCCATACTTTTCCAAATTACTCTTGAACGCGATCTACTTCGCGGCCTCCAAGTTCAGTCCCCGTCTAGAAGTCCGTCAGAATCCCGAAGATGTTCGCACCGCGGGTTGGCGCTACCGAAGGCGAGTGAAGGAACTGCTCGGCAGTGCCCTAGATCGGAGCGATATCACCACTGTCCAAGCCTTGCTTGTAATGACCAGTTCGCTGTTTGCTCTGGGTGACGAACGAAGTTTAGCTTGGCTTTAGGCTGGCACCGCATTTAGGATGATCATTGATCTGGGAATGCACATTGATGCGCCCTTTTTAATAAATATGCGTCGGTTGTCCGAAGAAGATTTGGAGATCAGACGACAAGTCTTTTGGGGAGCATTTGTTGTCGACAAGGTCCAGTCGCTATACCAAGGACGACCGCCGAGTTTCCAAGTCTTCGACACGAATGTCCCGTTGACATTCCTCGATCGGTACGAAGAGCTCGAGCATTGGACCCCGTTTGCCTACCCTGGTAACCCTGGCTTGAGATATCCAGGTTCTCCGGCCTACAGTGTCTCCACATTCATAGAGATATGCAAGTTGTCCGTCATTCTGAATGCAATACTCAACAAAGTGTACTCGGAGAAAAGCCCGAAACGTGTACCAGAGGAAATGGTGTCCAGTTTGACCACGTTAGACTTCGACCTTCAGCGATGGCACGAGGGGCTCCCATCTCACTTGAAATTCGACGGTCCTCAGGATACCCCTCCGCCCCACGTCCTCTTCCTGTTAGCGCTATACAACGTGCTTATGATTCTCCTCCATCGCCCCTTCGTGGCGGAAGGTCATCTCCACAATACGGTCCCATCCACTGCGATTAACTCGTTCCGCACCTGCACCACGGCTGCCAAAGCCATCATTAAGCTGCTTCAAGACTATAACGAGACATTCTCCACCTGCCGCGCTCCTTATCTGATTTCATACGCCACATACTGTATGTGGCGGCTACCATCCTAGTGCGGATTGCCGTCCAGCGGGAATGGGACAGCCAGGTCCACGCCAGCCTACGTACGTGTCTGTCTGCGTTTGACGAGAACCAGGATACGAATTGGGCTGTTCGACGCGCCAAGAATGTTGTGATCCACTTGATGGAGCGGATGGTTGTTTCGCTTGACCGGACTCATCGCACTTTAGAACGGGACAATAGCCGCAGTAGCTCCGCAGAAAACGAGTCTCTAGATAGTCTTCATCCAATGCCCACACCGGTCACATTGCTTCCTAGCACTGAGCAGACAGACCCCATTGACCTTAGCCCGGTTTCTCAGGCCGACCCTGAGACTGCGGAGCTCGATATGGACATGATCATCCAGAGCTTTATCACGCAGGGAAATTACGACTTGACCTTCGATACGTGGTCTCCTCCGGTTGCTAGTGCGGGAGAGTCTCGGTCTGTGGAGTTGGGAATCCCTATGGGGGTTCCGTCGGCCTCATTGTGGAGACGTGTCGTTTCACGATATGCTGTTTGGGTTCAATGGGTCGGGACAGGATATGTCATGATCGAGGTTGGTAAGGACGGTCACAAGAAAGTCCTCAACCTTTCTCCCACTGGGATATCGGTAAGTGTATGTACTTGCCATATTTCTGACATTGGTGACCATTGCTCATGGGCAAGGTGGACTGCTAGATGGTGGATTTTGTCTTTGCTAAGTGTCCTCTTATCAGGGGGCGCAGCAGTGGGGATGAAGTGGCGGTGACTGGTGCCTCTGGAACAAATGGACCCATCTTTGGCGTCATATCCTATATATACTTCCGCTCATTTGCCATCGGTCCACGCTGGTTTGACGCCTCGTTTTGCGGCGGGACCTGATCTAGCTTCGCTCACAGGTGAGCGCCCGCGGAGTGTCTAACAGCATCAACCGAAAAAGATGTAAACAAATCGGCGAGTCGCTTTCCGCGGTACTGAGATTTCCATAGTGAGGGGTTAGATCTCACAGGGTTCTAAATCTCACTCCTTTCTCTGTAGGATTACCATTTGGGTCCCATTTCAGCCAGCCATGGCGTGTTAACCAACCAATAACTGCCGTAAAAGCCGAGTCCCCACCCGGAAATTGGTGATACGTGTCCAATAATAAGAGGGGAGCATAGCCGAGGCCAACCGACGAGAACCACTTCAAAGCTTAGCGAAGCTTAGCTTCCATAGTGGACCGCATTAAGTAACAAATTACCCTAATGGTCTCACTGCAGGCACAAGGCATTCCTGCTATAAGACCCCTCCTTGACCCCTCCCCCTCTTCTTTTCTTTTTCATTTCCCTAAATCAGAATCTTTTCTTTATATCTCTCGCTTCGTACACACTTTCTACTGCTTACCATGGGTTGGTTCGGTACGCCTCTCTCCCCCTCCTGCTCTCTCTCCGTTTCATGCTGACCTTGGGTTTTTCATCCAGATCACGATAGCGAGCAGGCTGAGTCCTACAAGCAGCTCCAGAACTACAACGGCAGCGAGGAGCACAAGGCCAAGTTTAGCCACGAGCTCATTGCCGGTGCCGCTTCCTTCGAGGCCATGAAAGCTTACGAGGACCATGTTGCCAGGAACGGTGCGTTTCCTTTTTCTTCATTGTTTGGGGCACGAAGACTGTACTAACGTGAGAGTAATCACAGGCCAGCCCCCTAGCCACCAGCGCGCTAAGGAGATCCTCGCCGGTTTCGCCGGTGCCTTCATCGACCGCGAATTCGAGTCCAAGGGTCTCGACTTCCTCGACAGGGAGAAGGCCAAGCGCCACGCTCACCAGCAGCTCGAGGAGGCCTCAGCCCGTGACTTCTAAACGTATACGCTCACTGGATGAGGGTGTGATTTAGTTTTTGTCATAACGTATCTGCAAATATACCACCATAATACCAATCAATATTTACATCCCATACATAGACTCCTGCCCCCCCCCCCCCCCCCCCCCAATCTTAAAGGCAGAAAAGAATGAGAAAGCAAATCAAATCAAATGCACCTCATCCCGATTCATCTTCCCACTCCGCACCAATTCATCCAACCGATCCTTCGTCCTCTTCGCCACAGCCCTCCCATACTCAGGTCCCACCGGCAACGAGGGCGGCGATTTCGTCGGATCGACCTTAACCCATGCCACCGCTTTGGCTCCCTCTCCCTGACTCGCCGCGCGAATCTCCTCCAGATCAGTCTGCGTATACCCCCCACCCAAGATGACCGCCGCCGGCGACTTCTCCTTCTCTCCCTCTGTCACTGTAGTCCCCTTCACTCCCAGTAAAGCGGGAATCTCACTTTTGGCCATATCAGGCGAAAGAAACAAATGCGTCACTAAATCAGTCCATATATAAGTAAGTTATCTAACCATCACCACCCCGCAAACCATAAAATAGATAGATAAATAAAAAGAAAGAAATACCTTCATATTCAGGTTTCAACACCTCCCTAACTATATCCCCGATCTGGGTTGTTCTCCCACACACCACGACGGGAATCGGGGATAGTCTCGTACTCATTGCTGTCATTGTGCGGGGGAGAGCCATGGATGTACTATATGATGGTAGATTGTATAATATTGTTTCTCTTTACGGGCAGTCAAGCTTAGGGTTTATATCTTGGTCTTTTAACGCTTTTGGTCGATTAAGTTGTTGGTTATTGAGGGGTTGGTGGTGCTTGATTGGTTGGTTCGTTTGGCGTTTTTGGGGCTTGGGATGAGTCAGCCAGGGTTTTTATTGGGTAAATCGACTGTTAGGGAGGGGTTGCGTACCGTCTTTAGTTTATGGGGTTTGATTGGGTGGAAAGGGGAGAAGATACTGCCAGGGGAATTGAGGGCGGCGTGGCCTTTGTATAGTAATGGGTTTGGTGTTCGACTTGTGTATGGATAGTTTTGGGATGCTTTATGAATTTTATGATATGAGGGGAGGGGTTTGTGGTTTGTTGAAGGAGTATGTATGTTGGGGGTTGGTGTGGGATCGACTGTAGATGTGTGGTTTGTATATTTCTACGGTGGGGTGAGTATGTGCAGATTGTATATCATGTAGAAATATGTATGGAATGGAGAAAAGAGAGTTCAACGATATAATCTACTCAACCAGAAAGGCCTGAGGGGTAGGTGAGGCCCTTGCATAGGCAAGGCCATACGAAGGCCCTCAAGGTCCTACAGGCCCCCCTTCACCAAACAACATTGAAAAATGGCGTAATGAAAATCACAGAACTATTCAACACAATTACCTAAGTCTAGGAGCTAAGGAAAAGCAAGAATGAAGCTGAAACAAATTACCAATTAGGGAACTTGTATAATCCGGAAAGTGTGGAAGACTAAAGGCGTAGAGATTTGCCAAGGGCGTTTTCTACCGAGCGAGCAAAGTGCGGCCAATCTGCAGGCGAGTTTTAGGTATCCTATAGAACGTCATTTATACAGTGTTCTTGAGCGAGGAACAGTGCTTAGGAAACCTGGAAATCTTCCCAAAGCAGCTGGCGGCCGAGTAGAAAAGCTAGGGCGCCGCTCTCCAGCGCTGGAAGGCAGTAGAAAAAGCAGCATATAAGCCAGCTCTTAGCAGATTGTATTATCGTACTGGAATTAATAGTCTTGTCAGAGTAGAGCCAGATAGTAGGGGCTGGAGGCGATCTAGCAGAGGTAGGCGATTAGTGACCATTTCGGTGGCAGTTGGATAGCTTCAGTATAGTCTAAATAGGAAAGTAAGAAAGATAGTATACTAGCTCCGGAAAATAGGGGCTCCGGGCTCATAACCTGTAGAAATATATATAAAACAAAAAAATGATAAATTCGACTGCCTGAAATACTCAACTAGAAAATTATCAGAAGGTAGGCGAGGGCGCTTAGATAGGCAAGGCCATACTAAGATCCTCAAGGTCCTACATGCTCCCTTTCATTGAAAAACGTTGAAAGAACGCGTGAAGTCTTGAAAAGATGCGTTTCTTGTTAGAACAAGCATAAATTAAACATGGTTAGACGCAAGGCTCGATATGAAAATGCATACATATATATTTTGCCTTGTGATGGTCTACAAGTGTTAATGTTGTGGAGAGGGATAGTGAGGAGAGACGAAGGCATATACACCTATACTAATAGGAAAATAGTGTATCGAGTACTAGCATAATGAGCTACTTGACGAAATACCAGTATTGTATGCTCTCTTCTACGACTTTATCATTCGTATGATATGATCAAACAAATGATATTCTAAAGTAGAGCTGATTTATCTAGTGATACTGGACTGGCGGTACAATATCAAAGTCAGTTCAGCATCCATAATAGTTGTCCTGGGCTCATCCTCCCATGAAGCCCCCTCACAAAAGCCTATCCATGGCATGCGGACCTCCCCATATGTGAAACATTTCTTTCCTTTCCTAACATATGTGTGTATACATGCATGGCCCAATGGTCCAATTGGAACTAAGTGTTCTTAGAAAACCCAACTCGCTTTCTGTAGAATGGTTGGCTGAGAGATTCGAGCATAATGTGGATCTTAATGAAGCAGGTTACTGAATAGGACCTGTTTAGAAAATGCAGTTGTATAATTTCTAGACGGAGCACATGTTCATCTGTGTGTAGATATCATTTTTCAGAGTATTAATGATATGTGTTCTTTCCCTCAAATATTCCATTTAGCTTGTTACATCTAGCTTTGTAACTGATGCAAGTCGAGGGAGCATGAAAGAAGTAAACATTGCCCACGAGAGTTAGGTAATAGCTGGTTATTGGCAAATCTCCCAATATTGTCTATAATCCTGAAATGGAGAATACGGGGCACTCTAGCCTTCCATGGTTACGTTTATAGACTATTATTTCTCAAAACAGGGAAGAAGAGCCAGAGTTAGAGGAATGGTATTAAAGAAAGTACAATACCCCGCAGATGGCGATATGATTGCTGCAAAGTTCAAGGATGGCCTCGTTCTAGCCTGGCTGAAGTCGTACAAAAGCAAGGCCAGACTGTGACTTCAATTTGACTCCCAATTTCGGCCGGAGTTATGATACTCTCCCGAGTTTCTCCTCGCCTACAGCGGCAACATGACTATCTTACACAGCGCGTATCATACACCTCCTTGAGACTAGATGTGCGCCACTGTTGTCGATCACCAATTTGACAGGGACCCTGGACTCGTATACGGCAACTCAGAAAGTGGAACCTCAACGGTCATGACATTGGCAATCCACATGTTACATACAATAGTGGGTCAAAAGTATTGCAACACCTACCCGCAACGCGTACCGCGTCAAATAAATCAACAATTTCAAACGCCTACCACTCAACCAAAATGAGGTCTTTTGGAACCGAAATTAGTGGAAATAGAAGGGCTAGATCTGAGCTTTCTACTGAGCAAGTTTTGCTCTACTTGAAGGACTATAGACAGGCGAAAATACCTAGAAATTCAAGGTTGCGCGCTCTACTATCTATCGAACACGCGAACGCTTTCAACAATGTAAAGCTTTAGTATCAGGCGCTTGCTCTGGTAGGCCTGAAAAGCTCAGTCCTACAGTTAAATGCTATATATTTTTAATAATTTGTCAAAGGCCTAGAATGAGCTACGCGGCACTTATTGCCAGCACTCCTGAAGGTATCTCAAAGTCAATATTAAAGCGCGTTTTACGTAAATATTATATAAAAAAATAAAAAAGCAAAAAAAGAATTGCTTTAACAGCTGATATAGCTAAAAAAAACGCTATCAGTTCGCGTGTACGTGGCTTTAATGCAATGATATTAGCCATATCATGTTTTCAGATAACTGTTCAGTTCAACAGGACCCCAATAATCCTAGTCAAAATATATTCTGTTTTGCAAATAAGGCCTACAGGCAGGATCTTATTAATCTAGAGCTCCATGGCAAGAGTATTTCTATAATGATTTAGGCTTCTATATGGAATAGTGGCCGGTCAGAACTAGTAGTACTGAAACAGGACAAAATAGCTAAAATTAGGGATATTCAAGCAAATCCTATATTAAATGCTTAGAAAAAGGCCTTATACCAATCTACGAGCCAGGCACTAGATTTCAGCAAGATAATGCGCGCATTCATATATCTAAAAAGACACAATCTTGGTTTGAAAGGCATGGAATCTGGGTGATTGAATGGCCACTCCATTCGCCTGATCTTAACCCTATTGGAAACCTCTGGAATCTACTTGAGCAGAAGCTAAAGAAGCTCTATCCGGAGTCTTTTCTAGAGAGAATATCAGAGCTTGATATGGAGAGGTTTAAGCAGAGTATTCAGACTGTGTGGAATGACCTTGATCAGGAGGTTATAAATCGTTTAGTTCTATCCTGGCCACGCAGGGTTCGGGCTGTATACCAAGCACATGGCTGGTATACTAAATAATGAAATGGGGATTCTATAGAACTGATTTTGAGCTCAAAGTATGCAGAATCCGTTGAGATATCGAGGTTTGAAATTAGGGGGTTCGGGTGCGGAATTTCAGGTGTTGCAATACTTTTGACCTAGCAGTTTAGTTTACTTGATCATCCCTCCTACCACTTTGCCACTACGCCCACGGCACCAAGGATCTTGATCCATAGGCTATATCAGGACAGATCCTGCTTACGCACAGGAATCCCTGGTTGTCAATCTTGGCGTGAGAGTCTCGGATACCTAAATCCAACTCACTCGAGCGTGGTATCGCCGGTAGCATCTATCGTTAAGTAGACATTGTCAAAGCTTTATGTGTCCTAGTAGAATGGCATTGCTCTAACCTATTGAACTGAAAAGTCAGCTGGTTGGTTCAAAATTCATAGCTACGCTGATGGATATGGTACGAGCCGCAGTGGAGGCAAAGTGGCACTATAAAACATAAGAGCACATGTCTCTAACTCTATCAAATGGAGATATGTACCGAGGTTCCTATAGAAAATCAAAGGATGTGAATTACTGGGAATGAAAGGATCTACTTACTTTCTTGTTAAACAGGATCCAAACTGGGCCTCTCGAGAGGAGACTGGACTCCTTAAGTGGAGGTATAACGACTCCACTGGTAATCGCCAGGGATTAAATAAATGGCACAAAGGATTGACATCCCTGATTGAAATTCTACTCCTCATGCTTCGCCGGCCGAGACCCGACAGATGTAGCCTACTTTAGCCTACCTAAGTGGCCAATGTGTAGAGAATAAGCACTAGCAGTGGCTGTCTGTGCTTCTCTATTTTCAGTGCCGTGCCGAAATGATGAGAGGGGAATGTTTACCGAATCGATATTTGGCTCTCCGCTGCCATTTACTCCTTTCGGTCGGATCCTCAGGGTTTACAAGGATGGCATTTCCAGGGTATTTTTTCAACCTCTACTTTACAAGCTCTGGTGGATCCAATGCCTTCGATGACACATTGTATCTGTAAAAGGGACTTGAAAGACTTTTCGAGTGCGTGGCGTTTGGGTATTGATGATGCTTCATGTGAACTAATGGTAAAGCTGTATGGTCTTGTGGATCGTAGATTGAATGAGGGCTTCTATGGCTGGGTAACGTAACGGGCTTAGGAAAATAGTCCTTTGTTAGGCCTGTCTTGGAGGCTACTTCCGGCGGGCCTAAACATGCAATGTCGATGTAGTAAAGCATTTCTGCGCTATTCCCATACGTGCAGTAGCTCCCCGAGACAAAAGTACCACGAGTGATGGCACAAAGCCCTAAGACGAAGAACGGCTCTGGCGTCTACAATACTGTCCTAACCTCTACTGCTCCTCTCTAACCTTCACAAACGCCTCAAAAAGTTCCGACATGTCCGCAGCACCCTCCAAATGATACTTCTCTCCGATAACGAAATGAGGCACGCCCTTAACACCATCAGCCCTAGCCTGCTTAGCTTCAGTTTCAAGCTCCACCACTCCTACATCACTCGCCAACCAGCCCTGAACATCATCTTCACGCAATCCAGCCTGGACCCCAACCTCAACCACCGTTTCTAACTGGCTAATATCAGCCCCCTTCTCAAACTGATAGTGAAAGAGGAGTTCGGAAACTCGACACTGGCGCTCACTACTTTCCCGCCCAGCCATATACAGGAGCTGATGCACTAGTCTCGACGACCCGATATACCCATCGAAGCGGAAGCAGATCCCGGCATCGGCACCAACGCGCTTTAGACGTGTCTGGGCCGCCGCTACCATTTTCGGGTCCATGCGGCGGAGCATACGGTCTATTCTGAGATCAGCACTGGCTCATGGCGGGAATTCTGTTCTGGCGCTTAGCGTAGAACGGAATACTTGCCTTGTGTGAGAATGCTTTCCTTGGGTGGTTCTTGGTCGATGAAATACGGTTTCCACCAAACCTCTATTGTATCGCGTGAACCGCCGGGGTAGGTCTTTTGATACACGGAAACTGCCTTTTGCAAGGTGCGATATCCGATGTAGCACTGGTGATTTATTAGTCGAGTTGCGGTAGTAGTTGCTACGGTTGGTATACGTACCCAGGGGCAAATTGCGTCGGAGATGATTTCTGTCTTGATTACTGCCATTGTGATTTCTTCGGTGTGTTCTTTAAGTTCTTCATCCCTTCTCGGTGTGAAACTTAGTGGTTTCATATTTAAATTACCCTGGTGAGTTTCTCTTTGTGGCTGCCTTAGGTTAGGTAATTGATTAGAAATCAGTGTAAATTGCAGCCTGGGAATAGTGCTTACGCTTGGCACTATAAGACTCGGTATTATCAAGTTCGTGTTGGAGATGCTGAGCTGATTATTGGTTACATATAAAGCTCGTATATCAGTATGTTTTTGAATGGGCCCTCTGGTCGCATGTACAAGCACCCACTGTAAGAGTAAAAAAGAAATACAAATCGTGGAAAAGTCCTCTTCGGAACATGCTGCTGTGGCATCTGCGTTGACTTTCTAGTTCATACCTGTGACAAGCTATCAATGTTCACAGAGAGAGAGAGATCCCCTGTTTCATACCTCTTATTCCTCTCCTTCCCTAGGACACTTCTCTCCTCCATGAGCTCGAGCCTGTATTTCTTGGCCTCCTCCAACGTGATCGGTGAGCCGTCTAGCTCCACCGGCAAGAGATTGTCCACATGTTTCTTCGTCAGATCCCGGCGATGGCCTTGTCTCTCGTCCCACCAGTCCGCCGTCTGCGGTGGAATATTAGCCGTGGAGATGGTGCGGATCTGCGGCGCGACCAAAAATAACGCCAAGATCTTGCGGTAGCCCGGTTTAGTCTTATCAGCCAATCCAAACGGGCTAACACGGTGTTGAAGTATATTCGGAAACGTCCACAAACGTCCCTCATCGCATGTCACACTTCCCAACTCTTGTGTTAGAGGACCCTCCTGGTTACCACGGGTTTCTGGGAAGCCGTACACGACCTCGAGGAATTTAAATTGATCCTGTTCATAGCGGACCCTGAAGTTGTCGAACTCTGCACGTTGTCGGAATGAGATGGAGCTTTGTGTGATGTTCTCATTGGAATAGTAATATATTCCTGTCGCACAGATGTGCTCGTTCTGTAGACCTCCAGTCAGGGTTGCATTGGTAATACATTTCACGGGCAAGGGTCTACCATCTGCCCTTCTATGTGCCACGAGCCCCCATCATATAGTGGCTTATCAGGGGTTAATTCAATGTTAGCCAATTTGACAATAACCTGCAGGCCCTGAGCACGGAATTGCTGGCGAAGTCGGACAGGATCGGGATATTTCACCTCGCCCTTTGACTTAGAGTCACCAATTGGCTCAGGCTTCCCGATCGGCCTACTAGAGAGCCATTCTTCATATCTTTCGTGAAATTCGTCATCATTATCTTCACCGTTATCTTCATATTCGGGTTCCGGGACCGAGCAGGGCAGATACTCGGCCTCTTTGTATGGAATCCTGTAATCTGGCGAGTCTTCCACTTCGTCCAAGGTCTTGTCCCATAAAGGAATTGTCTTGGCTATTACTTTCTCAAGGACCTTGTAGAGATCGCGATGCCGCTCTGGGTGCAGATTATTGATATACGACACTATGCGACATTCATCGTCTCCTCGGAAATCCACATCGCAGGGCAGCAACTGAAACCTCGCACTGTAGGGCTTGAACCCCTCACAGTAGTATCGTTCCCTATCAGGCGCGTAGTTGGTCTCCTCTTCCTTAGACACGGGGAGGGTTTCGGCCAGTCCCGACTATGACCAACAGTCATCGATCCCGATTGGCTCATCCTGGAGGATCTTACTACGCCCATAGATAACCGGGTACAGGGAGGGGTGAACAAGATTAACCACCTTGTCTTCAGAACCGGGGTGGTAGTCTTTCTCCTCCCGCGGGACCTGCTCAAGAGGCAAGACAGCTTTACACAGCGCGGCCTGTAGATCGGCTGGGATGGCCGTGTTGGACTTAATGACTCCTGTGTCATACACCGTGACGTTCCCGGTTTCCTTTAAGACTTTCGCCTTGTACTTGAGCTCGGCCAGGATCCACTCCATCATCTTGGGAGTGACGTCCTTACCACTGTTCATGATCTCAGTGGTCCATTTCGCGGTAATGTGTGAGTCGAAAATCTACTATAGTTGGCTTCAAGGTCGTCACTTTGGGTCACGATCTTACCTTTCTTTCCCACTCTGGCTTATCGGTTATCGCACTCATTAATTGCATCGTGGTCAGTTCGCGCGTGGTGGGCATTCGTCTGGTGGATTCCGTTACTTAGTAGGCCGCTTCTTTTCTTTTTCTTATGATCGATGCATGGCGATGCATGGGGAACCTACCTGAGCTAACCATTGCCATTGTGACCGGCTGTATGCAAGGCATTCGGAAATACTGTACGGTCGTAACCCTGGCCCCGTATTAGCAACGACTCACTCCAACACCAATTGCCTAAGCTTGACTACATACCGTTAGCAAATAGTTCAGGGGTAAAGGTAAAGCCCGGGAGGTTGGAAATCTACTGTTCAGAGCGTGCCGCCGGCAATCGTCTGAACCTGTGCTTTGCGGTGGAGAATGCACACTGGTAGCGGGAGATAAGGCCAAGGCCTCTTGACCTGTTAAACATGGTTGGTCACGATGTTTGCTTGACTAAGATAGATAAATGTATGCCACAGACAACCACGCTAAGGGGGTTGTATTTTCCTCATGTGTAGACGAAGTTAAACTCCACTAGACCGAAAGAAATCTAGGATCATGTTCCATGGTACTCTATAAAGCCACGCACTTTCAACGACAAGAACCACGCAGTGATAGCCCCGAGACAACCAACGAGATTAAGGAGACCCAACATGATTAACATCCCTGTAGCTAATGCATACACGAAGCCATGTTAACTACGGCTTCGTTGCCACCAGCTGACCCACACTGTTGCAGATCTGGCGGGTCGACCGACATGCAGAAAGGTCTAGAGCTAGCCCTAACGTTTTGTTGATCGCCGCTAGGCTGGATTTGCTGTGTGCCGGACGAGAAGTGATTGGGTCGATACGCAACTTGTACTGAACATAGATTATAACATGTGTCCTATAGGGCCTGGTCCGTGGAATATATTATGAATACGCGGCCAAGCCGCCGGTCGATGCAGGGTGTGACGCGGTTAGTGCTTGGTTCGTTGATGTTGTGCGGTAGGGATACATTGAAGGAGTAATGGAGGGTGTGTTAGTCTTGTGTGGAGAAAGACAGGTAGCTTAGGCTGGTGATAAATTTTCTTAGAGTTAATGATAATGCAGAATAATATAAGATAACGATATTCTATTCGCCAAAACTCCGAAGGTCACATTCTCTAGCGTCTAAGAGCGTCTATCTATAGTGATCCAGAACTAATTAGGGCTACATACATAGCCACCTGTCGGTTAGAACCGTCGCCCCGAATACCCACTTAGTTGGCAGTGATCAGTGAGACATAGGTCTGCAGGTTGCTGGTGTGGTGTTCGCCCAATCCGGGCTTGTCGCCAATTTCTTCGCCGTGCGTGTGGAAGGCGCTACTCACGGTGAAACGCACTCCTTTCCATTCTCGCACCACACCGTGTCGTCGACGTGCGATGTCATTGATCAGAGGAATCACTTCCTCGGCAGCCGTCACGACGTTGCTCACTTTACCCGGGAAGATATGGATAACGCCGTCCTTCTCGAAAGTCAAACTACTTCGGAATTCAGAAGTGGTCTTCAGCTTGGCCAGAACGCTACCCTTCCAGCCGCGATAGTGGAACCGATCGAGGAAGCCGGGCCAGAACCGGGTGATCTCCCGCTCACAGAGGGGCTTGATGCGGGCCTCGATGCCTTCGTCATCGAGATTGTCCAAAAGCTGTTGACCCTCCTCGTGACGGTCGAATGACCCGAGGATGGTGTAGCTGCCGTGTGTTAAAATGTATTTCTTTTGGAAGGGCTCGTTTGAGTCGATTGCCGGCATTACGCAGGGAAACCAGCCATCCATGACGATGAAGGAGAGTGGCTTCTCCTGTGGCTGTTGATCTTCGTAAACGAGAGCGATGCAGGTCTGATAGGTGATACCGATGTCGACGGGGAGGGCATCCGCAATGTTTTGGGGAAGAAGGCTAGTATAGCCGGTGGCATTGATCACCACGTCGAAGATATACTGGCCGTCTCCGGTCTGGATCCGATTTGTGTCCCCAGTGTGGATGATGCGATCAACCGTCGTATTGAGGTGGACATAGATGCCCGCACGGCCCAGCTTCTCTTTGAAAGCGTTGCGGAGCCGGTCCCCAATAGCAACGCTAGGCTCGTCTAGATTGTACGCACTGAGGAGACCCTGAAAGCCACTGGCCTCCGGATCAAGCGTAGTACATTCAGGAGACTCGTAGCAAACCTCCCTGAATGCGTCATCAGAGACCTTGGATGGGTTTCCAAGTGCGTCCGCTTGTCCGTGAGCATAGATCGCGGACTCGTGGTAGACAACGAGGTCGGGATATGTCTCGCAGAACTTCTCCAAGGCCTCGCGACAGCTATCGCGAGTGGCTTTGGACCGTGGGTAGTGCGGCCCCTTATGCAAGCGGATGCCAAAGTTTCCGGAAACGCCTTGGAAGATATCTGGCTTCTGCTCGAACAAGGACACTCGGTGGCCCTGCTTCTTCAGCTCCAAAGCAAGATGGCAGCCATTCCAGCCGCCGCCAACGATACCGATTCGTAGCTGTGTCGAAACCCGCATTTTGGAGAGACAAGTTATTGTAGTTCAAAGATGATATGTGTTCAGTTAAAGGATTAGAGGACTGGTTTCTGAAGAGAAGAGGACCAATGCAGAAGAGGTCCTTCGACTTATATCCTTTCCTCAGTGTCGTATCCTGACTTACGGTGGTGGGTCGTGTCAAGGATGTTCTTCTCATCATTGTAACCTAAACATTTGTTGATAGTGATGTATGCATCCTGAAATCGGCCGTGTCCAATACGAGAAGAACGGATGAGGTGGAATGAGCGGCAAAGTCGGGAAAGATGATTGTCGACAACTATAGATGAGGGTTAAAACACCTCTCGAGCGTCTTGTGCATGTCAGCACTTGATAATGTCACATCCACGGTGATTCACCAGCAAGACACGGACCAATGGGAGAGAGGGTGGAAGGCAGGATGCGATGCACGCTAGTCGGGATGTTCCACCTTTTGCAGTGGACAGTGCACTCTGCAGAAGACATAATAGTTTTGCAGGTATGGTATCATCGCTTCAGGATTCACATCCCAGGAGATACTAGCCGTCGGGGGATAACGGGATCCCGAATTAGGGTTATCAAGTGGTTGCAGAGTTGGAGCCGCTCTTCGGAGTTAGCAATTATTCCTTCCGATCTCCCGATTCCCCGTACTTTTGCCCTCTCATTCTCACTCTCCCAACCCCCCCACTGATAGACCACCATCGACTGCGATAGCTCTCTTGCCCCGGAAAAACCCTGTAGTGCAGTGTAATGTCGTTGAATACCGATGATTCCGGTCGGATAAGGACCCGACAACGCGCCAAAAGAGCGTGCGAAACTTGCAAACTGCGCAAGCGGAAATGCGACGGGCATGAGCCCTGCACTTACTGCCTGCGATACGAGTATCAGTGCACCTTCAAACCTCATCCACGGAGAAGACCTGCGGTGCCCAAGAATTCAGCAGGGCCCAGTGAGGAACAGGACTCACCCAGACTTTCCGACAGAGCGGATGCTAATCAAGAACACATGGAGGCCAACTCAGGCACCGCGTTCCCTCATCTCTTGGGTATGAGGTTGAATCCTCAAGGCGCACCCAAGGTATACGGCTTTAGCTGGAATTTAGGTCCACGAGATGAGCCTTTGGGGCCCTTCACCAATATTGCAGATTTGATTTCACAAGAGGATATGGAAGACTTGGCTAGCCACTATTTAAAGAAGATACATCCCGTGTACGCAGTACTGGACCCCGACGCTTTAAGGCAAAAGGTTATTGCTAGATGGCATGATTCTGCAACTGCAACCAGCTATGACCCCGTTCTTTGTGGCGTTGCAGCATTGGGCTCCTTGTATTCGGGGCATCAGGAACATCCAAAAGAAGGACTGTTGGTGCAGTCGGCGAAGGAGATGTTGGAGACCACCCGGATTTCAAAAGCAACCCTCCTGCACCATGCCACCGCTTGGATCTTACGGACCATCTACCTCCGAAGCACTAATTGCCCCCACGCATCGTGGATGGCCAGTTGTTCCACCATGCACATAATTGAGGCCATCGGAGCTCATCAGGACCCTGAACTGGTGTCCTTGGTGTATTCGGATACTGCAGACGTCGGCGTTAATGACGATGAGAGTCAGCGCCGGCTATTCTGGGTTGCCACTGTGCTGAATTCGTGGATTTCCTATGAATACGGCCGATCCCGTGTCATTCTACGAGGCGTCTCCTGCAAGCCACCGTTGCCGCGAACGGGAGACTTCACCACGGATCTGATCGCCCTGTACCAGATCTCAGAACGCCTAGATCCCGACCAGAACAACAAGGTGTCTGACCTTGAAGAAGCTCTCAGCCGCGTCGAGCGCCTCACGCTCTCCCACGATGCGTTGGTACTCTCGCAAAGTAATCTGGCGCTCACGATATATCGTCGTCTGCGAGTTGCTTCGTCGAATATCTCGAACGACATTCTTACCCGTATCATCCGGCTCGGCAATGACGGTCTCGATGCAGCAGTTCGCCTGGCGGAAGGTCACTGTCCATGGTGGCACGTTGCCAATATACCCTTTCAATTTCTCTGTATCCTGCTGGCTATTGACACAAGGGAGTCACTTTCGCACGTTGGTCCCGCGCTGCGCTCCTTCAGGGTCATAACCAGCCATTACAGCACGCCGACCCTTCACACAGCCCTCGAGACTATAGAATCACTGGTTCGCCTATCCCAGAACAAAAAGGAAAGAGATTTGGTTCTCTTGAGAGACAGTATGCAACAAGAAGACCCAGGGGTGACCGAACAAGACTCAACGACTTCCGCTGCATTTAACGATTCTTCCTGGCTGGGAGGGACTGGTGACCTAGGCCTGCCGGATAACTTTGACTGGGACTGGAATGTTTTCCTAGACACACAGGTACCTTTCTTTGACGAGGGCGAATATAGTGGCCAGAGATATAGATGATACAGAAATGTCAAGACTGATTGTATGATGGAACAGTGTCCGCACGCATCTACTTATAGTGTTAGACAAATATTGTAATACCTAATTATTTCTACTTAAATTACACTATGAGCTGGGATAACATCTGTATGTTCTTTGACTTTCCCTGGTTCCGAATGAGAAATTTCGAAGCCATTCAGCGGCTATGTCGGACGCGACGGGAAAGTCGGATAGGGCGGAATTCGGGGTTGACGCAACGACAGCACCACTGGAAATAAATACTCCCGGAAAGAATAACTATTCTAGCCAGTGAAAGAGAACATTCAGACAAATGTTGCTCGAATAATTGTGTCTCTCCAAGAAAACACTTCCTCGTTCTGCTCAGTTTCTCCGCGCTTCGCAATTATGCAGTCCTTTCTCCAATATCGACGCATGCGCAGGGACCTGCAAGAAAGCATTAAGTTGCACGGCCGGTATGCCGCAGCCGGTGATCGTCATGTACAGCCGACCGGGGATATCTTAGAGGATGCCGATGACGCCAGGTTGGAGAAAGGCATCCATTCCATGAATGGGGAGGGTCATTCGCCATTCGCAACGCCTGGAATCGTGCTACATGACGGCCAAAGAGTGACGGTTCCCGGCGTTAACCTCCGGCGCGCATCGCAAATTGTTGAGCGAATCGACACGCAAACACTTTTCATTGTTGGTTTTGATGGGCCGGATGATAAGCTCAACCCCAAGAATTGGTCCACAGGACGGAAATGGGTGACATTGGGCATAGTTGGCACAACGGGTCTGCTTGTCGGATGGGCTTCGTCCATCGACTCCACCGTGATCAAACAAGGGCAGGAAGCATTTGGAGTCAGTGAGGTTGCCGAATCTCTGGCCACTGCACTATTTCTATTCGCTTTTGGCGTCGGCTCTCTTGTAGCGGCTCCCTTTTCGGAAACTGTTGGGCGGAATCCGGTGTACATCGTGACATTGTCGATCCTTATGATCTTCACAATGGCATCGGGTCTAGCCCCGAATTTCGGTGCGCAGCTTGCCTTTCGCTTTCTAGCTGGGCTGTTCGGATGTACTCCGATGACCACCTTTGGCGGCAGCATGTCTGACATATTTGACCCCATCGACCGCACATACGCCTTCCCGATTTGTTGTACGCTATCCTTCTTAGGGCCGTTCCTCGCCCCAATGGTGGGCGCTTTCATTGGCCAAAGCACGCACATTAGCTGGCGCTGGACGGAATGGGCAACGCTGCTCATGGCAGCGCTCGTGACTGTCTCCATCTTTCTCTTCGTCCCAGAAACCTATGGTCCCATACTTTTGCAGTGGAAGGCGAAACTACTGCGTGAAATCACCGGCGACCAGCGGTTCATGGCGGAGTTCGAACTGCGCCAGACATCACTGGTCACTCGGCTAATGCACAGCTGCTCGCGCCCCTTCAATCTATTCTTTCGCGAGATTATGGTCGCGCTCTTCACCATGTATCTGGTCGTCGTCTACATTGTACTGTTCGGCTTCCTAACGGGCTATGAGTTCATCTTCGGCAAGACATACGGGTTCACGCAGGGGTCGGTGGGTTTGACGTTCATCGGCATGAACGTAGGATTCCTCATTGCCTTCTCCATGGTGCCTCATGTGTACTTTTCATATAAGAAGCGACTCCTCAAGGCCAGAGAAAATGGACACGATGGCCTCCCACCGGAAGAGCGACTTTGGTTCGCTATGTACGGCGCTCCTTGGCTGCCGATTTCTCTTTTCTGGATGGGTTGGACCAGCTATCCGTCCATCTCCTACTGGTCGCCCTTGGTCGCCTCGGTCGCCTTCGGATTCTCTGTCCAGGGGATCTTCATTTCCACCTATATGTACCTCATCGACACTTATGAGCTCTTTGCCGCCAGTGCACTAGTGAGTGCAACCTTCTTCCGTTATATCGCGGCCGGTGCGATGGTCATCGTGTCGATCCCGATGTATAGCAACCTAGGGGTTCATTGGTCTCTGACATTGTTGGGATGTATCTCCGTTCTGATGACACCCGTGCCGTATATTTTCTATAAGTATGGTAATGTGATTAGACAGCGGAATAAGAAGACGCCTTGAGAGTGAGGTAGCAGTTGGTGTTTCCTTTTGGAAGGGCAAGTCAAGTTCATTCAATTGGCGTGGATCAAAAATAGGTAGTATCAGGTTACCGGTCGCGGAGTTGCAAATGGGATAGATATAAAGAGTAGCATCATGAGTTGCACCTTGATTGACCTGGCCATAATTTCTAAAGTTAGTATTTGGCAGAAACATCCGACACTCCAATAAAGAATATAAGTGTGTCCAAGACTAACATGTGCACCATTCAACAGCGAGAGGGCTGGGAAACTTAAGTCTTAGTTGATAGGCTGCATAAAGTATTATAGGAGACGCGTTGTGAAGCGAAACACAAAAAGGCGACGGTTATATGTTGGTGTGAATGTACCTATGGAGAGAATGTATGAGCTGATACCGTGCCAATCGCCTTACCGTTCAGTACACATGAGTTTCACCACACCTGCCCGCCAAACAAACGATGCAAAAAGATTCCACTTCACTCCTTTTCCCCTCCCGAGTTCCTTACTCATTACATTGATTCACCCCCACTGTGGCTTATTGTCTTTTTTTTTTGGATTCAACGAGCGTCTCTCTCTTTACGCCATAAAGGGAATATGTGGGGGTTACCATATCTTGCGGCAATGTCCAATGTCCAAATCTGAGTTGCGCAATCTTGGTTGATAACTACCACCCATCCGGTGACGGCATCGGTCAACGTCCGTCGTTGAACCGTTTCGGCGAGATTCCGAGGACGGCTAACCTTCTCTGCGTTGCTTCAATGCGAGCTACCCCGGCGGCCAATACCGACGGTGTGGAGGTCCATGGGGTGTCTTGTGCGGAGAGCTCCAAACTACCCGAGAATCGGGCCACGTACGGACCATGGAGTAGAACTAGCAGAACTGCCATCAACTTGTTCCATCTACCTGGTTTGCTCGTCTTCTAGATGACTCTTTTATCGCCCGAAAATAAGGCCAGTTGGCTGAGGATATTGTTGACCATCTCTCCGCGTCAATGAATTCTCGGCTCGGTATCGGGTCATGTACTCAGTTTCAGCTTGGCTTGACGCCCGAGTGATCGGAGTCGACGGATGTCATCTCGGGGCCAAGGCGCCTACGGCAAGCCAATGACGGATTGGCAGTGCTAAGCATTTTGGGGCGCTCCACTTCAAGTGGGTTTGGCCCCGGCCTTCAACCGTGGTCATTGGAGGGTTAAGATTCAACACAGCAAGCTTTCATGCTTTTCTCTAGCAAGCGCTGCCTCTTTTTTTTTTTTTTTTTTTTTTTTCCCATAGCCAGGACGGCTCGCACTTGCGGGTCTCGGAGATATCCTGTGTTGTGAGACGATGGCAGAAGGGAATAGAGTAAGCCCAGTAGGAGGAGGAACGAGTGCTCTCTCCACTTTCCTAGAGTTGCACACCCCCCCCTTCACCTCGGCTGATATGCCTCTGGCTTTTCTGGGAGAGGTCTGATAGGAAAGGCTTACCTATGATTCCTTTTATTTCCTTTGTTTCCCAACTCTCAGCTCTTGTTTCCCATCAAATCCAGTCGGTTCAAATCATCGATTGTTAAATTCTCTTGAAGATGTTGCAGGGCGAAGCACTTCGCTTCGCTCAGATCTTCTTGGTCGTTTGTCCGTCGTTCATCCTCTTTGGATACAATCAGTCCGGCGTTGGAGGCCTGACCGACTTCCCGTCGTGGGTCAAGCAGTTCCCTGAGATTGACACGGTGAACACCACAGGCGTCCAAAAGTCTCACAATGCCACAGTGCAAGGTGCCGTGGTGGCTTCTTACACTATCGGTGCTCTCTTTGGGTCCCTGATCTGTACCTGGATTGGTGACATCCTCGGTCGTCGTCGGTCCATCTTTGTTGGGGCATGCATTGCATTAATCGGCCAAGCCTTAGAATGCTCAGCATATTCTCTTGCCCAGTTTACGGTCGGTCGGGTGATCCTTGGGTGGGGTGTGGGCATGCTGAGCGCTACAGTGCCGGTTTGGCAGTCTGAGTGCTCGCCGGCCGATAAGAGAGGCCGCAATGTGGTACTGACAGGCATGTTCATCGCGTTCGGATTCGCCATGACTCAGTGGATCAACTTCGGTTTCTATCATATGCAGGACCAGTCCGCTTCATGGCGGGGATCGCTGGCAATCCCTGCACTCTTCTCTTTAACTATCATGAGCAGCATCTTTTTCCTTCCAGAATCCCCTCGTTGGCTTGTTCTCAAGAACCGATCGGATGTGGCACAGCAGACACTTGCCAATCTTAGGCAGATGGATGTGGTGTCACTCGAGATCGTGCACGAATTGCGTGGAATCGAGATCTCCTTGGAGGAATCATCCACAAGCGGCACACTCGGCCTCAAAGACATTTTTACGATGGGCGAGGAAAAGCTCTTCTACCGGTTCCTTCTCTGTGTTGTCTTGCAATTCTTTCAGCAAATGAGCGGTGGTACCCTCATTTCGGTCTATATTCCTATCATTTTTGAGAATAACCTGCAGTTGGGCGCCAGTTTAGCCAAAATTCTTGCCGCATGTGCCTTGACATGGAAATTCCTCTCTTGCTTCGTCGGCTTTTATGTTGTGGACCGACTGGGACGCCGCGCGGCGTTCATGATCAGTGGCGGCGGCATGTCTATGTGTATGCTGGCACTGACGGTCTCCAACTCATTTACAAACAACCATACCGCGTCTATTATCTCGGCCCTCTTTATCTTCGTGTATAATTTCTTCCTTCCCGTTGGGTTTCTGGGGGCGAACTTCCTCTACCCTGCTGAGGTTGCTCCAGTCCGCCTGCGAGTCGCCATGCAATCCATTTCAATAGCGAACCAGTGGCTATGGTAAGAATTGGTGATGTGGTGTTATGAAATGGAAAATAACTAATGCTTGTTCTCTGCTTAGGATGTTCGTCGTGGCAATGATCACTCCCACCGCGATCGCCGACATCGGCTACCGTTACTACATTGTATTTACCGTTATCGGTGGTCTCATCCCTCCTTCAGTCTACCTATTCTACCCGGAGACGATGAACCGATCTCTGGAAGAGGTCAACCAGATCTTCCATGATGCCCCGTCCATCATGTCTGCTGTGAAAATGTCCAAAGCACGACCTATCCGCTCCGATATTATTGAAGAGGTGAAAGCAAAGGGAGTGGCCGAAGAGATTGAATGAAGATACGCCTAAATATTTTGACTAACGAGTGACTGACATTTTCCTGCATTGGAAACGAAGCGAAAGACCTATGTATCTAGCGATAGACAGTGACACGGAAGGTAGCTTGATATACATACGCTATACTATTTATTTGTTTTATCACTTTAACGTTTCCTTATTCTTTTCCACCCCCCCCAACAGAGTTTTCCTGCATCCAAAGCGAGTATCAACCCTGCACATGCTCAAGATCATTGTTTCCTCTGCATGATGGACTCTACCATTTCCTTGGCTCTGTATTTGTCAGAGATGTATCTATCCACATCACACGAGATAAACTTACACGTCTCCCAGTGCTACCATACACACGGTCTGCCAGATTCCTAGACCGATGCGAGGGGTGATCCCGCGATACAAGCCCCGGATCCCACTTTGAGCATATATGTACCGGAAAGTGCTGCCAATACTCAATTGCGTGGGACGATTAGGGTCGGCCTTTAGACTCTGCATCTCCACGCGGATAACCTCGATGGGCTGGTTCCAGCTGGCCAAAGCGCCACCGACACCCGAGGCCAGTATTTTCTCCGCGACGCCAAGTCTTTCCTCGCGCCCTTTATCCGTTACCCTGCGGATCGTGTCTTCGACCAGTCGGGAGAAGCCAAATCGAGAACCCCAATTGGTGACCTGCCGGATGGCCACGGCATTGACTCCTTTGTTGATGCCTCGCAAGCCTTCATTCCGAAATATCGTGGCAAACGTCTCCAAGGTGCCCGGTGGTTTCAGCCCGGCGGCGGCCTGTTTGAGCCGAGTAATTTCCGCTGTCTTCATGCAGGTACAGAACCCGACCGTCGCATAGGCCTGAACCGCACCGCCGACCATTCCTCCAGCGATGCCAGACAAGAACTCGCCGGCCCCAAGACTCCGCGACCGATACTCTACTTCGGAGGCAACGAAGAGCAGGACGGCGCCTTTTGTCGAAGCTTCAATCCAGGCCCAAGGAATTAAACCCTGGTAATCTACTCATGTTATCGATGGGGGTCAGCGGTATGAAGGCTCGTGGATCATCGTCAGTGTGGGCGGCATACAACCGGCAATTCCCCCTCGGGACCAGACGCGTCGTAGAGCTGTTATAAACGAATCAGACCGGTTCGCTGCCATAGTCGTCTTCACGACTTCTAGCGGCTACTCGTTGTCAGACGAAACCGGGCTACGGTATCAAAAAGACTTAAAAGCTGACCTGTCCGAGCGTCGTTACTCTTCGATAGGGTTAATTCGAGAACTCGCAATATCTACCAACTGGAGGAAACATACTCAAACATGTTTAAACTAGCACCGACTAGGCAATGGCACCGATAGTTAGAACACCGATTAGGGGAAAGCAGATACCACGGAGTAGGGTCAATTACGCAAAAGGTTACTCGCTCCTATCTCCCTTTTCTTGACCCTGGCGTCGGGGGTCGAGTGGTGAAAGGCGGACATATTCGATGAGCAGATAGGACACTGCGGTACGCTTGAAAATTGAGTGAGAAGAAGGGTCTTCTTTTGTCCTCTGGAAACAGAGCTACCATACATGCTACTATATGTTTAGATTGAGCTCCCATAGATCGTTCAGCCGATAAATTCTCTATTCCGCCGATTTTCGGAGTAATCGCCTGCCCCCATCTATTCTCCCCGCTGAATCCGCGATCCTTTTCAATGTAGTTACACGTGAGTGTTATACATTTATTTGATGTCACTGTATTCCCGACAATCGGATATTGGTATTTGAGAGTACTCCAACCAGGTCGTTCGGAATCGGCGATATATATATGCCAAGCGGATAGCGACAAAATCGCGCCATGCCCAGACCTATTAATTGGAAGACCTTGATAGGAAGGTTACTGGGTAAGGTGAGCCCAATCCCCCACAAAATGTACGGACAAAGGGGGGAAAAAATCCCAAAAATGGATCCCTTGCGTGGGAGCACATCATAATAATTTCTCCTAGAGAAATACTCCTCGGTACGCTTTCGTCATGAGTGAACGGTCTCGAACGTTGCACTAAATTCCATAAATAACTATCGGTTAGGCTGGAAAGATCGGATGACTCGATGCAAGCCTCAGGCTTGGCTGAGATAATTTGCCTTCAAGATCCTTGTCAGAAACTCCTCAAGAGGAAGGGAAAAAAAAAAAAAATTAAAACAGACAATGACATCATGACATCTATCTCAACGGGACTCTGGGCTGGAATGGAAAATCCCCCATTGGCTCGGAGAGGGAGGCCACGTGATGTCGGGCGCCGGGATTCCCTGACGATCAGTTCCATATATTGGATACTCTCTCTGTCATATCGAAGTGCCAATATTAATTGAATAGCGTCGTCGTACTAACCGGCCTGGCCTTGATCCTTTCAACTCCCTGCGTACTGTGAATGGATTATCAGCGTTATTACTATCATGCTGAGTGACTCCACAGACGGCGCGATCACACCTTTGGGCGCGTCTACGGAAAGATCTTCCGGAAGTAGTCAGATCTCCAGCGTGGGGATTCCTAAGGTCCGGATTCCGCGCCTAGGGACAGCCTCCATCCGCACTGTCCGCCAACGCACGAGCCGTGCCTGCGCGGCGTGTCGCGACAAGAAGACGAAGTGCGATGGACAAAAGCCGGAATGCAGCCAATGTCGCCAGTTGCGTATTCCCTGCAGCTACGTCGGTTCTAAAAGGGAAAGACAACGAGGGGCCCTGGAATCTGTGCAAGCTAAGATACAGTCGTACGAGTCCCTGTTGCAACGGATCATTGTCGAAAGCAGTGAGGACCCATCAAAGAGCAAGCTCATCGAAGAACTGATCTATGTCCGTGCGCCAGACACGTTGGCGATTCTGTTCTCGACCATGCTAACGGTCATACAGAAACACTTCGAAGGAAGTCCGACGATACTGGCACCACTCCTGGAGCTTGGGTCTCCCTTGGACAAAACCCCGTCATTACCAAAACATGGTCTATCATTGTATCGGATGCTTGCCGCGTGGACATCCTACACGCGCAGCGAACTTCAGCCCCTCGTGCAGAGGCCATTTATCCAGGTCACTGCGATTCACCATTGGACCTCCCTGACTGACAATGACACAGCAAGCCATCTACTGTCTTTCTACTTTACCTGGGAAAACCCGACATGGCAGCTAATTGACCAGTATTCATTTGTCCGTGACTTGGAACGCGGTCATGGGAAATTCTGTTCGCCACTATTGGTCGCCGCGCTACTCTTCTTCGGCTGTGTTCGTTTGCCGCCCGGCTGCGGAGGATGACAACTAACGGGTCGTTTAGAGTCTGTCGTACAACCTCGATAAAATCACAGATCGCCGAGAGGAAAAGCTTCTGAGTCGAAAGCTGTATTCAGAAATCCAGCGTCTGTGGGAAGTCGAAAAACACAATGCAAGTCTTCCTACTGCGCAGTCCAGTATTATGATCGGGCTGCTGTGCTGTACTTTCGGCCTGGACAGAATTGGCACCCAGTATATCATGCACGGCGCCCAGCTATGCCTAGATTTAGGTCTCGACCAGGAATCGCCTCAGTACATCTACGGCGATTCGCCGGACGAAGGCGGGTATCTGAGTAGATGCCATAAGCTAGTTTCCTGGGCGGTCTATGATGTTCAAGGGTGAGAAGCACAGGGTCCCTTCAAGGTATGTGATGCTAATCTGACCACAGGCTCGCTTCCCAGGTGTACAGAAAAGTCCCAGCCTGGAAAGCGCCTCCGCCTGTAAGATTCTCTCCCGTTGAGGCGGCAAGCTTGGATGCGGGTGTTGAATGGAGTTCCTATCCGTTTACGATTCCTACCGCGCAGCCTTTCTTCTTTACGGCGGCCTGCTTCCGGGCTGACCTGGTTACTATAGTCCATAAAATTGCGAAGTTGGCCCTCGAATTTCCAAATTCCGTCATGAGTAGTGACCATTGGGAGTACGGCAAACAATTACACCGAGAGCTACTGCAGTGGAAGTCCTCCTTACCCCCTCCTCTTCTACTCCAACAAAACACGACACCGCATATAATTTGCCTACAGTTTGTCACCCTCTTCCAAATCATAGTGTTCCAGGCCAGGTTACTAAACAAACAGGATAGTCAGTATTACCATGCGACAATCGCATCCCTATGCCAAATATTTTGTGCAAACTTAAGCTCAACGGGTGGCGAGATTCCAAACCCGGAAACGTTCGATCCGTACACAATCATGTCACAAGCTTTAGACACGATGGGGTCACTCATATTGCTATTCAAACGCTGCCATGGTTGGAAGTCTCTCCCTGTTGTCATGTTGCACTATTTCTGTGTCGCAGGCGTCCACTCTATCTCCAAGTTGAATCTCGAGGATCTGAAATGGAGCTATGTGCTCGAAGACTGTGTGGTGGGTCTCTGGCATATGAGCTTGGGATGGGGTCGATTATGCACCGCCTTCCTCCGGACTATTGAGCTCGTGTTGAACCAGAGCAAACCGGACCCATCTCTTGTGCCTCCGAGAGTCGCGGAAATCTTTAGAAACATGAATAAAGGTGATCTGTGGACGGTGACAGACATCTCATCCCTCGCAGCCGATTATATTGTGCATCACGTGCCGACCAGACATTTGTCCCAAGCCAACCCATGGTCTGCTTTCAAGTCGCAAGGCTTGCAGAACCTGATAAATGACATGGATAATCTTTCGATTAAACAACGCTTGGAGCCTCTTGAGAAGAAGTCACCGGTCTCTCACAGCCCTGAAGGTCCCGACAACCCAGAAGTGTGATGAAGAGTTTACCGACTATATATACTCTATGATAGTCTCATCCTTTTGAATCTGATGGGGGATGCTGCCATTTTTGGACCTTTCCCGTCTATTACTGGTATTTTTTTGTTCGTAATTTGTCTCACATAACGGACTAGGCCTTGGAACGACGAAGGATTTTCAAACATGGGCTATACCCCTAGACCGATGAAGCTATATCATACCACGGCTTACCATGACCCTATGGTCACATATCTTGGCCGGAGTTCCTCTTGCCTATGTATACCTACATTCTAGCGTTCAGAGCACTGCTAGGAAGCGTAAGGTTTGCTGGAAATCCCGAAACTACGCGTCGCGAACGAGACGAGCACATGGAACCATGGTGGTAACCGCTCTATACAACCAAACAGCGTTCAAAGCTGTTCTAATGTGCTGTAAATAGACACATGCCCCTCTGCAACACAAGAAATAGTGCAAGCGGGTTTTTGACAGTTGTCATTTCCGCGAATGTGGTCCCTACCCTGGTGGAAGGTCTGCGGTTTGTCTTCGCAAGTCATCCGCTGACCTGTCTTTAGCTTTGCAGTCAAGAGGGCCAACGCCGTCGGACGCCACCGATGTTACCTCATAGCTCACCGCATCATCCACTCTACGGACTACACCAAGCGCACCGGTCGAGCGTCGTGTGTGAACCGAAACTAAATCAATCTGTGATCGTCCCCGCATCATCCGCGTGGAGTTTCCAGGGGAGTCTTGCGTTTAGCACACGAGGCTCGTATACTAAAGTCCAATGTACTTAAATATAGACGATACTACCAAGCGCAAAGATATATTCATCTGCCCAGTTCCATTTCCATGAATCTGACCTAGAGTATCATTTTCCTCCCCATTTTCCCTATTCACGAGAAGACCGCGTAGTAATACTCAGCAAGCCGGAAAGCCCACCGACAACACGTGTCCCATACGAGCGTTTCTCGTTCAAGAAAATATCCACATCCTCCTCCCTCACCACCGCCGTCTCACTGATCCCCTTCCGCCGCCTCCAATTCCTCTCCGTATTCGTCACATATCCCTCGCGATACATGACCCCGTAGAATTTCCTCGCCTCCCTTCTCGTCCGCCACCGTAGGATATCATAAGAACTAGCCCTCGTCATGGCCGCATCGCGTTCCTGCGTCGTCACATTCGGCCCACCACCCACAACCTGCACATTGACTTTAAAACTGCGGAACTCATCGCCCAGCAGGTAGTCCTCGGTGGGGGTAACGAAGATAGTGATATGGGATGGGGGAACGGGATACGCAAGGAGATATTCTAGTGCGACGCGATCCACCCCCGTGACGGGGCCAATCACGAAGTGATGTCCGCGATCAATGGCCGTGTTGATTTGGGGGACGTAGTAGGTGTGGAAGTAGCTGTCGTTTGGGCCAGTGTCGAGGGGCCCGGAGATGAATGCTATCTCTGGGGAGAGAGATGTTGGCGATGTCATTTTGGTGCGGTGAAGGTATGGACTTTTTGGTGGGCTTTAGAGGTTTATATATGGTAGGGCAAGCCAAAGGCGGAATTCAGTTGTCAGCCTTATGGTGGGCTGTGCGTTTGTTAGCCTCGGGATAAGGATCTCGAACCACTAGATGAGTTCATGCGGAACTAATGCAAGCTATACCTTTGCTTTAATTATGGGGCTGTATGGTGTAAATAAATTCTGCCAATTAAGGATCGCAGGCTAGTCATTTTGGTTCATGGATGGTCCGAGTATCTCATGGTTCGCTTTGCTCTAGACCGTATACTCGAAGTAGGACAATGACTATTCCAAGCTGTCTACGTACATGCGGGCCCGAGCACTATGGTAGCAGTTCGGATATGCGCTAGTTATAGTAAAATGCCAGAGAATAAATCCTTGAATGTAGATGATGTTATATTCGACGGGCTAAATTCGGCGAAAGCGCCCAAACATACTTGCAGTTAAGGCTAGACTATGGGCGCAGGATTGAAGATACCGCTTGATCTCTGCGTCCTTCGTCCCTTTGCTTCCTAATAGAATCATTCTAAATATAAGGGGCGAAGATTATCGTCCCGATCGCCATGGCCGGAATCCCTGGGATCTACGGGCTCGTTGTCTCCGTCCTAATCGCGAACAATCTCGCCCAGAAGGTAGCCTTCTACACGGGATCACGGGATTCGTGCATATAGGTACAGGGCTCGCAGTTGGACTCGCAGGGTTGGCGGCTAGGTAAAATTGTGGAATGACTAGAGTTTCAGTTGTACTTTGTGTTTCATTAAACGCGTGTCCTAGTTTTACTGTCGGTGTTGTAGGCGATGGCGGTGTGAGGGAACAGAGCAACAGCCCAGGCTTTATGTGGGTTTAATTCTCATTCTTATTTTCACAGATATCTTGGGGAAAGGTGGGGAGGAGAGGGGAGGGGATTCTTTGTACGTTAGTTTCGATACCGGGTCTAAAGTATGGTTCAGTATATAGGCCCTTGATAGACATACTCGCCTAGACGACCAACTCGTGGACCCCTCATTCACAAAAGTCCACCAAAATCGCCCTCGAATTCATCAAAGGAGTAACAATTAAACCACAGAGACCTGCTTTATAATGTTTAGTCAAGTCCATACAGAGGTCAACGGGGAGTTCAAAGTTCCATGCATGGCAAGCAAGGGCTACATGCAGCGTACCCACCAGGTGTGCGTCCATGCATAACCGTATATAAATGGCCGATATCCACCAGAACGTCATGGACACCCACAAAAGGACCACCGAAGGCATTCTAGGGTATTGTGACAAGCAATACTTCTTCACCTGGCGCATATTCCGGTGTTGAAGATACTGCCATCGGATGCGGTGATGGCGTTCTTTTGGTCTTGTATTAGATTGATAGGAACTAACTATATTAAGCATTCATCCGTCCCACATTCTAGGTCTAACTGAACAAGTAGACGATAAAAGACTTGAACAGCCCAGTGGAGTTAATTGGGTTAGTACCCTTCTGAAGCAAAACCAATCCAGTATGGACGCCGATAACGAATTCTACTGCGCCCGTCTCCGCGCGCTTCAAGGAGTCGATGAGACTGCTGAACAGGTGGTTCTGCGTCTTAATGTTGCCGGCGTTCTTGAAAATACGTATATCTTTTATACCTCCGATAGTGGGTATCATACTGGTCAGCACCGCTAGTACCTAGGAAAGAAGTGTGGCTTCGAAGAGGATATTCGCGTACCGATGTTAATTCGTGAACCTGGGATTCCGGTTGGTTGGAAGGTTGACTTCGTAACTACGCTTGTTGATCTTGCGCCGACTATCTTTGAGGTCGCGAGGTTAGAGTTTAAGGAGGAGTTCGATATAAGTCAGGTGCCACTGACGACAGGAGAAATTGAAGAGGAAAGGTCATCGTGGGGGCAGCATGAGTACGTCAATGTCGAGTATGAAACAAAGCCGGATTTGAAGGGGAGACGAGTAGAGCGCGTAAGTTGCTCATGAAGGGACTTCTGGTTTGTGGCGGTGCTGATATTGTATTGTAGCGAATGGAAGCCCAATCGCCTTCCGGAACAACACTTGCAAGGCGCTCAGAGCTCTTGGATCGGGCTATAATCTATATTATTTGGTATGGTACACGAATGAACATGAGCTTTATTATTTGATGGTGAGGTTTATTTGTTAAAGTTCATTCTGGGAGGTTCAGAAGGCTCACTTGATGGCAGACTGATCCTTACGAGCTGAACAAATTTTATCTGCATGTCCACCGCGACTACAGGCTGACGTTTCTTGGGTATCCTATCGAGTAGCTCATCTCTCGTTTACACGCCCTGTTGCTGGTTCCCAAATCTTGCAAGGGGTCAACGTGCGTTAAACCGTGGGAAGTTCTGCATCCGGTTGGCGATGTACAGATACGCGTGACGCAGTCGATGATGCTTTTGATGCGTTCTATGATAAGCAGGTTAGGGTTGAGTTCGGATGGTGTGAGGAGGGTTGTATTGTGGAGGCCGAGGGACGGCAAGTTCCTTCGATATATCGAGGGACACGGTGGGGTGACTGGTGGTGATAGAGGCTCTGCTGACCTGGTAGGCAGGTATTAACTAACGCCTATAAAACTATCGATATAAATAGGTAAAACAAGGGGAAAACGTATCGTCGGGAGTCCTAGGGAGTTCAATGGCCTTCCGCTTTGGCTTTTCATCCTCTTGTTTATAATATCAATGGTACCTTCTGGATTACAAATTAATGAGAATAGAATGTACATTTTTCTATTTCCGGAGGGTGGGAGGCTTGACCTGCTGGGTAGTGTGGTGATTTCTGGCTACATCAAGCGACAACCAAATATAAGGCAGATTATAGCAAAATACTATGTTAATGCATAAATATCAGCTCTGATTGATAATATGTAGACGTGACATGAAAGATGCATACTATGGTATGTGTACATGTCAGCGAAGGCCTAAATGGGCCGCACATTTCTCCATATGTCATATGGAGGGAAGGGCTTGCAGTGATATTACGAGGATAACTGTGAGCAAGGTATTATGACTATGAAAGCCGCCGTGTTTTACAGTTGATACGGGCATTTAGATCAGCCCCTTCACGAACCAACATTCTCACAACTGCCTCGTACCCTCGTTCAACGGCGATGTGTAATGGAGTGAACCCAAACTCATCTGTTAGCTCGGTATCAGCACCTTGTTCCAAGAGTGCCGACACCGACTCCGTGTGGCCTTGTAGAGCCGCGTAATGTAGGGCGGTACGGCCTATATAATCAGTTGCGTCGATCTCCGCGCCATAATTGAGGAGAAAGCGAATCAGGTTCGCGTGGCCTTTCTCGGCGCAGATGTGGAGGGTCATTTTTCCTTCCGACGATCTTGAGGCGCCATGGAGTGACGGTGATGGGGCCGATTCCGAAAGTCGACGCATGCCGTTACTTTTGAATTGATCGTTGACTTCTGGGGCGAAAGAACGTCTCCTTGCCTGTGGAAGTAAGCAACATATCCTCTATTGTGTAACTGAGAATGCCCGGGGACACCCCTACTTGCGGAAACCTGTTCATCGAGGCTCGACGGAGAGTAGCCCTTGCAAGGGGCTTCACGGGTTCCGGAGGGGAATGTTGGCTCAAGGGGTCCGTGGGTTGAGGAGTTATCCGTAACGAAATGGGTGGCAAGTCAGTTGGAATAGGTGGGTGGGCGGCCTCAGAGACGCTGATGGGAATTTGCTCTCCTGGGTTGTCGGATATCAAATCCTCGGGCGAACAAAAGAGCGGGAACGAAACCGGCGATATTGGCAGATGAGTTGGGCTGTGGGCGCCGGCATCATTTGTTAATGTGGAAATCGCAGGATAGACCGCCGTAGTCCAAGATTCTTCTTGTTGATCGCTGGTTTGATAGGACGATTGGATCTGATCTGGCGGTGTCGTCGTAACATGGTGCGTGCCACTCGACTGCTTCTCTCCGTGGCTTTCACTTGACGATGGCCAGAGTGACATTTCCGGCTCCTGCTGCTCATTCCGCTGCTGCTTCTCTTTAAGAGCCTGTCTTCGACCTAGGCACATGGCATTTTTAATTCCGTCGCTGCGAAGACTGCCATATCAAATGACTCACGGAAATTCCTCTGTGCCAGACGGTTTTGCAGTTTGCGTCGCTCCCGAGCATCCATTGCGGAGGTGGTTGGATTCGGCTCCTCCTGAAGCTCCATGCTAATGGAAACCACCTTTGTTTTTGCCCCGTTCCGCTTTCCCTTGGAGCCACATGATGGCATTATAATAGCGCCTAGGAGATGCGGGGTGCTTATATATTATTTGCTGCACCCGTGGAGGGGCCCATTTTCCATTTGCCATGAGAGACCCTGCGGAAGACAGTCTTTTCCTATGCGTAGGAAAGTTCGCAAAGCAATTGAGGGGTGCTTAGTCCGATTCATTATTTGACTGGTGCATCTTAGTGTTGATCAATCCCTAAAAACCCGCCTAGGCCAATGATTGCTAGGCCGGGGGCTGAAGGGACCGGTAACTGTGGAGCCCTGCTAAAGGTCAGGTTGCCCACTGTTCGCCCAAGGGAGAGAACGCCATAGGCCCGGCGCATGAAACATCACATGAAGAGCCGGGGGACCTCAATTGCGCCTGTGTGATTGGAACAGCCGCCCAAGTTGGATCCTCAATAGGACGGAAGATCGACGGTTGCTGCAGGCGAGTCATGCAGCCGATGGGCCCAGAAGCTAAAAGCAAACATCCACGAGTGTAGAAGTCATCATAGAGCAGGCAGATGATACTCAATATCCTCTAATTGCTGATGTACGCAGTAGTGTAGGTGGAGGGAGGGCTTCTGTGCAAGAGATGTCGATCTTTCACTATCGACGGGACCCAATTATGGGTCATCCATGGACGGTTACCTGTACCGTACCGTACTCAGGAAAAAATACCATCACGGTACCTGGTAACCCTAAAGTCCCCTCTTTGTTTATCCTTTGTTGTCTTGGCCTTTAAAGGATCAATATGAAATCCCAGGAGGAAAAACGATCAGCCTTCATTCGGTGGGCTTTGGGGTCATGATTATAGTCTGGTGGGGAAGAGAAACCCGCTGAAAACAGAACCTCTTGGTACTCCTGTGTACACTTTTCCCCCAGGTGGCAAAGGAGGAACCTGGATTTCCAGTGTTTCGTTGTCCCTGATCGTTGCCTAATAGTTCAGCCTTAGTCACGTTGTTTATTATGTTTTGTTTATATATGAACATCTCTTCGTCTTACTCCACTACCCCCTCCTTCCCTTTCTCACCATCATCACCCCCTCCACCCCCACCATCATCCTGACCTTTTGACCCGTCACTTCTAATCTATATCTCATAATCATCATGTCGACGCGTTCTTGGAAAGCCGTCGTGCCTGAGGGAGCGTTCTGGCAGTCCCTGGACCCGGTCATCAGCAGCACCGTCGTCGGCCACCTCTCTCCCGCCGAACTGAACCATCCCAGTCTCGACCCCTCCTTGTCCAACCCTGAAAAGCTTGCCCTCCTCGAAAAGACTCTGATCCAAAAGCTTCCCCTCGTCGACAACGACTACACGAGAACCCAGAGCCTGAACTCTGCCCTCTTCCATATCTACCGCGGCACCGGCGATCTCGAAAAACAAGAGAAGGTGCTCCTCCAGCTCGTGGACAACTCCAGTCCAAACGGACCCGGTCTCCCCGCTCTGCAGAACCTCGCAGCACTGTATGAAGAAAAGGGTGAGCACGCCAAAGCGGAGGAACTCGCTCGAGAGACCTTGCCGCTCCTCCAGGGCCATCCAGTGCTGGGCAAGGATAGCCCCCAGTCGCTGGGGTCTCTGCGGATCTTGATAAATGCTTTGTGGAAGCAGGGAAAGACCGAGGAAGCGGAACAGGCGATTCAGGAGGCTAGAAGCAGTATTGGCCGCTTGGAGGGGGGACAGTTCGCGGCCTATCAGCAGGAGGAGAAGGACGCGCTTGACAAGGTGGTCGCAGAGTTGAAGAAGTAATGGATTTTCTCTGTCTTGCACATCTCCATGATGGTTGTGGCAATATGATTTTATCATGAGTTAGTCGGGGGTCTATGACAGGATGCTTAGGACATGAATGAACACTCTATTTCACTGAGAGTCTCTGGTACCTAATCTGCCAAACAATCAAGTATTCATTTTTAAATCACCCCCAATTCCCCCCGCCATGCCTCAATCTCCTCCCAATTTCGACAAACGTGCTTCACTCCCCACCCTTGTAGTGGACTCTTTCCCTTCTCTGGCTTCTCGTCCGGCGGCTCCAAAGTCACGTCCCCAGAACACATCACCGACTGTCGCAAATAATCCAGACAATGCGCAATGTGATTATGTTCAAACCCATGACCCCCTGCAGTACTAGACGAAAGGGTCTCCTGCCGCGTAACGACCGGAAGGAGGGCCATATGCAAAGCCTTGAGGCAGTGCAGCTGGTGGTAGACTGAAATCATGTAGGCGTTCTTCGTGCCAGGGATGACATTCTTATTCGGTGGGAGGCCGTACGCTTCTGGGTTCGGTATGGTGATGAATCCGTAGCTTGCTGGTTCAAATGTGAGCGCTGGTCAGAGGTGCAATATTAGGAGAGCATACAGAGCCCATATTTACCCCATGCTTCAATGATCTGTTGGTTTGTCGTCAGGTTGTCGAACCGAGGGTTCTCGAGGAAAGGAGCTTGTACAGCTTGGACTGCGGAGAGTCAGTATCTTGTCGCTCTCTTTAAGTGATACACGCCCTTTAGGTTGCTGGTGTCAAAGAAACATGGTCACCTACATTGTGGAGCAGGGGACAAGATCCTATGTTGATTCCTCGGAGCGTTCAGAGTATCTGAATGGACGGCGCTCAGCGAAGCAATGAGAATGACCACCAGGAGAACGACAATCAACACGGGGAGCCAGAGCTTGTTCTTAGCTTCCGATACTGACATTGAAGGCGGTCCTTCTTTCGTTGTCTTATGGCCACCGTTATGGCTCAAGGGGAAGCATTTCCCCTCTGGGGCCTGGGACGATGTGGCTGCGCCCATTTTTTCCTATCTGGTGTAGGAGTCGAGAAGGACGCGACTGTATGTACATAACCCCATGTAGACTGCATGGCCGGCTAATGACTGACCCTGGGGTGGATGTCAGCAAATGTCAGCATGCATGAAGGCACATAGGATGTACTACAATAGGCCAACACCCTAGGAATAGGAAGATGCACATGTAGTAAAAGTGTACAATTTGCACTTAGGGCTGTATGCCTACTAAAATATCCTACGCATTCTCCCCATCGTATCGATTGTCCTCCAAATGGCCAAACCGCTCTGGATCATTCACCTTCTTAAACTTGCTACTCATCCGATGTGGCTGCTGATCAACGGGCCTCCTCATATCAACAAACATATGCTCATCCACGCCATGCCCCCGCTGCCACTCCAAGATCGCCCGGAAATTCGTACATTTATGTGGGATATTAAAATCCGGCCAAGGGTGGCCCACCGCATCCGTCCACATATGCGTGTAAATATCCGTATTCGCACGGCAGAGAATATTCTGCAGGAGCATGTATATGCAATGGGAGAGATGGTAGCGGTGTTTCTCATCCGTCTGATTGAAGCCCTCTGGATATTTCTCCCCGTAGTAGTAGTCAAAATAGGCCTCCATGCGTAGCGCGTTTAGGCAATGGATCTGGTGTAGGACATCGATCCGGCCGGCGTATACGTCGTCTCCCAGCCCGAAATCCGGTGAAAGCTTGACAGCCATGGCTGGGTCTTTTCCGATGGAGAGTACATCTTCTCGGGAGATTGGGATTGGTCGCGTATCCGAAATAATTGACCATGCTCGGTCGACCTCTGGACTTGGTTCTTGACGGAAGATGTTCGGGTTGTCATCGGGGAAGAGTGTGGCGTCCATACGTCTGTTAGAGAATGATATGTCCTCTCCGTTTAGGACAGGGGCTGGACTATGTTAGCTCTATGCTTTGTTTACGATTCACCCGGGCATTACTTACAAGGCATAGAAACCTGTTCCCTCATGGAACTTCTTGTATCCTGTAAAGATACCCAAAATAGGAAGCCTGAGGTCAGAAAAAGAACGATGTTTAACCAGAGTAAATATGTGGATCGATCTCCTATTGAGAGCGGCCATCTCCGATATGACTTTCTGATAAATTCTGGTAACCTATGAGGCCGTCTTAAACCCCGCATAGCCTCTGAAAGGGTACTTTTGTCCTCCTCCCTGTCGATGCTTGCATATTCGACAGGACTGTCTCCTGTGAAGAATGCCCTGATTCTGGCGGAGTATGGCATTTCGACACTACGTGTTTCGGTTTCTAATCTGAAGATAAATGGGCAAGTACGTATAGAACCAGATCATTTCAAAAACCCTACTGCTTTTTTTTTGAACGGGAGCTTGATGGCTGTCTGTGACACGGTAAGCATGCATATGCACGATGCTTACAATTGTAAGCTTCATGATCGCCAATATGTAAGCAACAAAAAAAAAAAAAAAAAGAGAAGGAAAAGGAAAAAGAAAACAGGGTAACAGGGTGAAAATGTAAAAGAGGATAGCTTTGTGTGCCGTGTGTTCTTCTGTGGGGCTTCACTACGGAACGAGATTGCTTCCATTATTGTATGGCTAGGCACAGTAGATATCAACTTCCGTGCGCGAGGTACACCAAACCACTTGTAGTTATAAATAGGACTAAATTAAAAAAACGTAGGAGACCTACTCAAGGTCTTCCGGTGCACACTCTAGCCCACAGATCTTATTCTCCTCAATGAACTCGACCAACGCCTGATTCCGCCGACATTTGCGCGGTGCATCACGAAGCTTCCACGCCCCGACACCCGATAAATCCTTCTCAAAGAGGACAGGGGTGACATCTGCTTGACATTCAATCATGGTCTTAAGTATGAGGAAGCAGTGATTCTTGTGTATGTGAAAACGAACGGAACTAGTATTCGTGAAGTCGGAGTAGTCGAACTGGTCACGGTAGATCCACTGCCTAATAAGACCGAGACAGTGTACTTGATGGGCCCCTATTAGATGTTAGTGGTATATATCGTGTAATTGTGAATAGATCGGTCACTGACACTCCGTGAGGGTAACAAGCTTGCCGTCGTGAATCCACCAGTCTCTCTCCGTTGATTTGTTCAGCCGCGCGATTTGATCATAGGGATATGGGATAAATCCATCTGTTATAAAAGCGTGTTACGGGCTCTGCGCAAATATTGTTATAATAGAAGCGTCACACTAACGGTGATATTGGTTCATCCAATTTGTCTCGGTTTCTGATGTTGGTGAACCGGCAAACTCAGTAGATAGTTGGTCGGAATTGTATTGGGTCCATTCATATTCTACTGCTTCTAACATGGGGGCTATTTGCGTTGCCTTGGTTAGCTTTGTAAATCCTCTTTTTCCTCTTTCAGCAAACCCTAGGGCATACCCCATGCCGACAATCGTTTTGTGCAAGGCCTGTCGAACGACATATACCCCCTCATCAATCCACGAAGAAGTAGAGATATCGCAAAGATCATAGCACTTGTGAACAGAATCATCGTTGGTAGGTTTGTCAGCGATTGTGGAAGGTCGGGATTGACAACCGTGCTTTCTATCATTGGTGCGGATTTCCATTTTTGGCTGAGGTCTTTGGTCTGTTCATCGTCTATCCTCTGGTATGCGTCTGGGCGCTTCGTGAAAGTCTTGAATCGACTGCGTATTGTAGTCCAAATCGCCATTGCCACGTTTCCGCTAGAGGGCTCAAGAGACAAAAGGATAACAAATGCGGTAGAATAGGGTACTCAATGAATCATCGTTGCAGGAAAGAGCCGAGGCCTGATTTGTGAACTCGGGAGTGGCTGTCAGCTTGCGGTGTAATCGGGATAAGCAACTTGTGCACTACCCTGTCCTGTCTGTAGCCGTGCAATAGAGCGCAGCGACTAGAAAACGCTTCATTAGACATTGGCATACCATGTCTAGCTACCCTTCGTTGACATATGTTACATCAATAGGTGCTTTCCTCTCCTCACAATGCAAAGAAATCCAAACCACAAATATATTTATCTTGCATTATCAGCCACGTTCCTACTCGCGTCTACCTGGACACTGTTCGATGCAATCACGTTTCACCCTACTGACGCACAATGTGTCCAACGGATGTTTTCCTGGTCCCCAGCGACAGATATAATCGAGTATAAATGGACACTATTCCCAAAGTTCGGCTTCCTGGCCCATTCTACGTGGTTTGACGCGCCAGTGCCCGAGCGACAGGCCGCCTGGGACGAGTTTCTACCGAGTACGATTTACTCCTATTGCGGATATCTCGGGAACTAACTGATACCTAGAGAGTCCGATCCCAATACCTATCTCTCAAATGGACCGACTTAACCTTCCACCGGACGCGGACTGGGTCCGATCCCCAGTCAAGGCGGACAACGTCCTGGGTCTTCCGGAAGTCTTTGTGCAGTTGGAATGTCTCAATCTCCTACGACTCCATGCGCAAACCGACGAGACGGATAGTAGTCACTTATCTTCATTTCACGGAACGCAAAAGGATGTTTATCATAGAGTGGAGCAGTGTTTTGATCGATTGAGGACGTCCTTGCTCTGCTGGTCGGATATTGTTCCTGTACTGCAAGAGTTTGAAGACGATAGACTGCACACTCACGTTGTCAAGTATGATTTTGCGACGAAACACAAGTGTCGCAATTTTGAGGATATCCGGGACTGGACATTGAGGAATGGGGTAAAGGGAGTCGAGATGGATAATGCGTGGTGGGGTGGATTCGATTGATGGCATCAGGTGGCGGACAAGGAGCTTAGAAGAGAGAGGTATGAGAATTTACTTTCTAGGTGACACTCCCTTCGTATCCCTTGTTAGGTATGAGAGAACGAAGTATGAATTTATGCGCTGGCAACTTATGAGCCTCTTACTGAACTTGATTGCAGTTAAAATCTCAATGACTTCGTCGTATAATATTAAACGTTCAAGGTACAACAACTTAAGAATCCTTATTACCCTGATAAGGATGCTCCCTCCAATACTTAAAGAAGTTGTCCCCGGGGAAAAGCTCATATAGGAACTCGATATCCTCCTCCGGGTCCTGTGAGAACCCAGCCGTATCAATCACGTACTGGGCCTCTTCCGGCTCAAGCTCCACCCTCCATTCTCCCGCAAATCGCTCCCTTGCCCACTCCTGGATCTTGGTAAAGTTTCGACAGGTGTGCGTAGTAGCCAGACGTGGGAAAATCCCCTTCCTGGCGGGGACATTAATATGGAAGGGGATAGGCGACACGTCTGCGTGACACATTAAGGCTTGACGGATGGAATCGATGCAGTGATCTGACGTTATTAACTCATGGTTATCAGTTTTATAGCGTTTGTAAGGTAAGGACTTACCCCAATGACGGAACATGTCCGTGTCACGATTGATCGTTCCATTAGGAAACTTCAAGCCATCTAACGACTCCATCGTGTAACGCTCAGGATAGAGTGTTTTGCGTAGATCATTGAGGCAGTGGAGTTCATGCCAGACATCTAGCTGGATGAGGTATTTGTCTGTACCGAAGATGGGAATAGTCGGGGTGTGTAGTTTGTTTGCTTCTGCTTCGCTGATGGTCGAAATGCCGACTTTACATGGGCATTAGCATGCCTCTTACAGGAAATGAAGAGACCTTATGGGAAGCATACAGTTGTACAGATCTGACCACAGTTTGTCTGTCTCGTCTGTCGGGAACCCCATGTACTCGGTTTGATTAAATAGTGCGGCCCGGAAATGTTGTTTTGGGATATACTCCACAACGTCGTTGGCGGGCGCTGAGGAGAGGTAGTTGATGATTATTTTTCACCACCCGGAATAGTTGATACAAGAGGTATTAACTTACAGTAGACTTGAAGGGACGGGTCCTGTGGCCGCTTCCATAATTCCTGAAAGAGCACAACTATTATGAAAACCATGAAACCATTTATAATATAGAGTGTGGTTATATGGGAGAACAAGAATCGGCGTCTGGGCCGCGGTGTACTCAGTCCCTGCTCGAGTAGTTTCTGCTTTTCTAATTCAACCGAGGGCCTTGTAGAAGAGTCATAGTCGGACTCTATGGAGGGTGGCATTGCTGATGATGAAGATAGCACTCCGTTAGAACTAGAAGTTGAAAAACAGAAAGTTGTGTTCAGAGGAAATTTGCAGCTTCCATCTAGAACAAAGTACAACTGGCTTGGAATGATTCGTACTATGAGGCTACTGATTACGTTTGCTTAGATGACATTTTGCTATTAACCTTGCTTATATGTAAAGTAAGCATGAAGTCTCTACGCACTGTAGCTCTTACATTAAGGGCTCTATGCCATAAGCAGAAGTCAGCAAAAGCCGTACAGCTACATACTTGGCCTAGATCCTGTTCTATAAGAGCATAGGAAAACCATTGCTTCGATCTGTGTGACTCTCTCCTGCCTTAAGCTTTCCTCTTTGCTCTAAAGCCATCCATAATAACTTGTTCTCCAATCTTCAGATACTCCGTCCCCAAACCCTCAAGCACAACATGAAGCTCAGCGTTCTTTTCAGCGTGCTTGCCACCATTGCCGCAGCAGCTCCCACTCGTAAGTCCTTGACCTCCTGGAAGTGGGATGAAGCTAAGAAGGCTCTTAACAGCTCATGAAGGACACGGAAAGCGCACCGATGCGGGCACGACTGTCGATGATATCTCGGAGCAGCTTTATGGTGCGTGGGGTGGTATCAAGAAGCGGGGTGAGGCGGGTACCACCGTGGATGACATCTCCGAGCAGCTCTACGGTGCGTGGGGTGGAATCAAGAAGCGTGAGGAAGAGGGCACTACCGTGGATGACATCTCCGAGCAGCTCTACGGTAGATGGGGTGGCATCAGCAAGCGTGAGGAAGAGGGCACTACCGTGGATGACATCTCCGAGCAGCTCTACGGTAGATGGGGTGGCATCAGCAAGCGTCAGTGACTAGGTTAATTTCGATACTAGCCCTGGGGCGAGGGCGCTTGGTCTCAATGACCGAGATAGAAGTGGCATCAGGCTGCGCAACTAACTCCTGCAGAGTTTCTAGTACCAGAATGAGATTGAACTTCTTGATTTCTGCTATGCTATCATAGCTCATTTCACTCTAAGGGATCTGGATCATGCCCATATGCTTGTTTACGCAAGGTAATTGGACCAACGTGCTGCTTATGTCTAATGGAGTTGGCAATGTGTAAGCAAGCTGACTCACTCGTATACCACACCACTCGTAGCTTATGGTGAGTATAAAAGTCGTAGGGTGTTTAGATTAAGCATGATGATCCTTCTAGACCGAAGCGCTTTCTTGCTCTTCTTAGTATTTAGCTTCAAGACAACTTTCCCAGTCGTCTGCTGTATAAACTGTTCACTCATACAGTCATATAAACACATCCATAATGGCGTTACTGGAAACTCTATTTCTTGCCCTATGTATTCTACTGCTTTCTACAGATGCGTACCAGAATCTATCAGACGCGACATTAGAGACCCTCTCTCGTCCTGGACCTGACTTCAATATTCATAATGGGGCCATTCTCGCACCACTTCTGCAGCCTCGGGTTCCAGGCACGCCTGGTTCGGAGGCAGCCCGAGAACATATCATCCAATTCCTCAATTCGCAACTTCCGCAGTGGACAACAGAGCTACAGATATCCAGCACCAGAACATCAATCTCGGGCAATAAATCAACCCCAATGGTAAACGTTATTGCCTATCGTGATCCACCGGGAGCAAATCCAACCAATGTGGGAAGACTCACACTGGTCGCGCACTATGACAGCCTTCATGAACCGGAGGGTTTTATCGGCGCCATGGATAGCGCAGCACCATGTGGAATAATTATGCACGCAGCTCGCAGTATAGATCCCGCCTTGACTCAAAAGTGGAATGAGATAAGATCCGAGTCAGCCTCTACAGACAGTTTATACGGGATCCAAGTGATCTTCACCGATGGTGAGGAAGGGTTCGCCGACACATTAATAGCATATGATGGGTTGTACGGATCACGTTCTCTGGCTGCGCATTGGGCAGTGGACAAGTATCCCTCACCTTCGAAGTATGAATCTCGTCTTCTTTCAATCTCTCTGTTCGTGCTTTTGGATCTTCTTGGGGCGAAGGATCCGCAGATTGGATCATACTACCCGGTTACTCACTCGGATTACCAGCGCCTCGCCACGTTGGAACAACGACTGCGAGCGCTAGGTCAATTAGTGTCTACTATGACGAACGACAGCTCATGGTTCATTGATCGCAACACTGAAGCCCGAAACCTAACACGCTATCCCGTAGAGGATGACCAAGTTCCATTTTCCGCGCTTGGGGTGGAAGTGTTACATTTGATTGATACTGAGCCGGGCACTGGAGAGTTTCCTAAAGTTTGGCATACTCTCGAGGATGATGGAGAGCATTTGGACCTTGACACGGTGGAAGATTGGGGACTCTTGATCACCGCTTTTGTGGCGGAATGGTTAGAATTGGAAGGGTATGTGGGGAAATCAGATTAGGAGCATGGATATAGCACCGTGCGTTGCGCTGTGGTAAACGGACAGTCCTCCCCGAAAGGCAGCAGCTTATGCAAGGAAGCGAGGCAGCACAGACAGCAAGATGAGAAGAGGAGAGGCGGTTTCTGACTCTGCGTGTACAGAAGTCCTATGCATACTCTTCTTCGAATTTGTTGATGTATCAAGGCTTGCTGTTTGGGGCCCTTTCTAGGGCGACGTTGAATTAACTGCAAGGCCCTTAATTGGACTGAAGACCTCACCAGTTGTGCTGAATGACTGGCATATAGTTAATAGGTGGTGCCGCATTAGTAATCCCAGTATTTTCCTTTTCATCAAAAAGTAATGAAGATCATTAAGAAAATCGTCCAATGTAAGTACTTTTCTATCTGCATTTGTGAGGACTTTTAACCGGGGCTTCATGATCACCTGACTGAGATAAGTCTTAACTAACAGTAAATTCCCTACCGAACATATTAACCATTTGATGCCCTCAATCTAGTGAATATACAGGCGAAAATAATTTAATATCATCATCAGTCGCAACAATAATTAGCTCAGTGTCTAAACTACGTTCTTCGCGTAGATTGACACTCATACTGCAATTTTTTAAGTGGCATACCTTTTTTGAATCTCGTTCATGACTTCTTTTCGGCTATACTCCTTTCAGAAATAAGGGTGTTGAGCCTATAAACGGAGCGATTCAAGTTTGCCCATCCACTGGAACTGTGACATGCACAATACTTATTGCAAAGCTAATCAACAGCCTCCAGAAATAAAAAAAAAGAATATCATTATCTTTTCTAACTTAAAACCCCTGCCGAACTGACAGAAGTGGGAGTGATCAGTTCCTACAGTTGGTCAACCCTTCGGAGCCACCCTTACGCAAGCTATCGTATGATTCCCCAATGGTGAAGTACAGCAATGGCCTTGCTTCGTGCGTTGCTCCGAATAACCGTCCCTTGTTTCCATGGCACACTAGAGGAAGGCTGGTATAAATCAGCCAGTAAAGGACATTGCGACGTGATCAACCATAGCAATTAGTTGGATAAGCCACCTGATAGCTTGATTTCGTCTGTTAAATAAACAAAATTGGGCCCAACTCGAAGACAAAAGATTGCTCCCAGGACAATGTACTTATAGCGTCTTTGAAAAAGCCAGAGGTGGCGATATCGGAAACTCTCTCGTGTGTCAAATGCGTAAGTAGCAACGATGAGCTGACAGCAGAGAAATAAAGAGTTGGAGACCAACCACAGAGCGTCAAAAAGGCGATAGAAGGTCAGGAGAAGCAGATTAAACATGGAAAGGCGAAACACGGGGAGCTACTCAATGAAAAAAACCAAACTTGGCGTATTTTTTCAGAAACGGCTGGAGGAGAGGAAAAAAGAGGAGGATAAGCTTCGGTCGGAATTGCTCGATCCCACGAAGGAGACAGAGGCTTCCTATAAGGCCGAAGATGAGCTCGAAAAGCGGGTTAAGGCCCAAGATGAACAGCTGCCCTCTATTCAGGAACATCTAGAACAGACAGAAAGCGAAACAACTGGGCTGCGGGCGCGGTTGAAAAAAAGAGCTAAGAGGAATTCAAGGCTTTAAGGGCCGAGGTAGGGTTAGGGTTGGAGGAATTTGTGCTGGAACTGTGAGTCTGAGTCCCTTATCAACGAACATGGAAGCCCATGGGCGCAGCAAGCGGAGTATTAAGAGTCTTGAAAAGTCCTTACACAAAATTGGAGAGAGATACTTTCTAAAAGCCCTTACCCCAAATGCCAGCACGGTATGTGGCTTAGCCAAGCTCTGTACAAACGAAGCCATCTAATTTAAGCCTAGGACAAGGTTGTCCAAAGGATTATGGAAGTACAGCGGGCGTGTATTGATTCTAACCCATTTTCAATAATTCCTACATCACACCTTGAGAGAAATGAATCCATACGTCCCTCTTGTGCTCAGGAGCTTATTGCAAACCTGCTTGCGAACCGCATATTTTAGCCAGTGGCTATCACGGCACGAGTAGGTCTGACATCTTTGGGATAGGCTCTGGATCAAAGCTGCGAAATAACATCGCAGCAGAAGACGCTACTGCGTTATCTTTTGCAAAAGGGCATTTTCTCCTGAAGAAGAGCTCTTAAGATAAAGCAACATAAGGACAGTTGTAGCTGACGTTGTGAAGGTCCTTGGATCCCTACTTCAGCAGAACAAGGACAACTTCGAGAGAGATATATAGTTTTCAGATGGATGCAGACGATCTACGGAAAACGGTGCAACGTAGTTCAAAGTGGGTGACCACCAGTATGAATGTTGCCTTGTGCGCCAGAAATGGCAAGACTGGCGATTGCAATGATGAGGAAGTTAAAGGTCACGCCATCATTGCCCGCTTTCCACAATTTGTGGCACCAAACAATGAAGAACCACTGTTACACCATTATGCGCAATGCTGATGCCTTCGTTAATGTTATTAGGCCTCTGCATTGTGTCCATCCTGTTTAAAATTTCTATAGTAGCCAATGGCGGCAAAGTCGGCAAGCTCGATATTATAGGTCCTTAAAGGTGGCAGCACGCCTAACATGCCATACTAACAAATCCCTTAGCAACACAGTATAGAACATAGACATTATAACATCTGAAGATCGCGCAGGTATCCTTTTGCTACCACATAAGAACCTCGGTTTCCTAACCTACAATGATTAGGTAGCACTGAGGATAGCTCTTGGGTTCCTTTGGGCTAGCTTCTGGGCATAATGTCTCATCGAGGCTTGGGGTTCAGGATTTTCTAAGTAGGGTGAGATGGATGCATTGTATCAGGTACTAAGCGGTGCTAGAAGGCGGGGTTTCCGTATCGGCGGGGAAATAACGGAGTTGAGTAACAACAGAAAGGAGGCTTTCCGTAAAAGAAAGAGCCTCTGGCGAGGTGTTCATATACTTGTATTCCAATTAGATATGTATTACGGACTGGAGTCACACCATTAATAACATACCTTGTGGGCCTCATCTATGGCAATGAGTCGGCTAATACCCGGGTCCTGTTCAAGGAAATCCCCCAGACAAATATTGAACAGTGAGCAGGCTGTCTCCGGTGAGATGAACGGACAAGAAAGATCAACTATTGTTAAACGCCCGGCCTGACACTATTAGTCAAAATGAAAGATCCAGAGCGCTTATTCTTACCACTGGTCCCAGGTTAACCCTATTCCTGGTGACTGCTGCTTAGATGACCGCACAACTTGTGCCTAGAGCATAAAGCTTTATAATGCGTCAATATTATATATTATACTAAAACGGTATAAACTCTATTATCTAAATTAAAATAATTCAATAATTGTAGTATTTCTACAAATAAAATTCTACCGGTATAGTTCTTACCCTTTAGTTCCTAATTAAGAAAATAGACTGGTGGACGGGATAAAAGGTTGTGAAACTAATGAGATAATTAGGTATAAAAATAATATTTCCCTAAATATTCTCTACAGCAGTCCTGATTTCATCATCAAGCGAGACAAGGTGTACCATGATATGTTTAGCTCTATAACTAAAATACCGCTTTATCTATTAGGGCACAACATGCAATGTCAGCAGATGATGACTGGTAATGCTGACATGATGCTCCCACTACATTCTCGACTTAACATCAGAATTGTGCATAGAACAGTCTTCAGACAAGCTTGAGCACTCCTTTTTAGATATCTTCAGCTTCTGTAAGCACCCAAGTAATCGGCATTTGGAGTATGATATCCGAAGCATTGCCAGACAGGCATGTACGGGGAACTCAATCATACCCCACCACATCGCTTTGTGCGATAGCACTAATCGCTATTCTTGAAGCTATTGCCCTGTGGATGAAGAATGAGGACTGGAGGACCCTACAGCCAGCAAAGCCTGGTCTGCGGAATCACGGTCAGTCGCCCCCTGTAGTGAGAAGTAATAATCAAAATTGTCTGATATATTTCAGTGATACCCGAGGAAGAAGTGACTTTTAGGCAGCACCCTGCATTCCACAACATAGAAACCAAAGATAAATTAGTCGAAGCATGGCACATGTATAATCTACGTGGGTACTTGACGAATGATTGTCGGACGTCATCTGCTAATGATTGTGATGCCTTCGTAGCCGGCCTCATCAAAATTGACAGCCTGCAGGACGACAATTACTACGCAATATCCGCGTTCCACTCGCTACACTGTCTGAGAAGCATACAACTGCAGATGCAGGACATGAGAAGCAATATCTCCTTAACCGCGAGTGAGGTTGGCCACGCCCACCACTGCTTCGATTATATTCGGCATGATATTATGTGCTCTGCCGACATGACGCTCGAGTCAGTAGTCAAGGTGGCGAAGGCTGCACAAAAAACATGGATAGGCGAAGGAGAGGTGCATACATGCAAGAGCTGGGCAGAAATTACTCAGTGGCAGAGCAATCATTTTGTTCCTATCTCAAGGTAAATTATATTGCCAGGAGGAGAGCCACCTGAATTAGGATAGATATATTTAATGCGCGACCTGCTATCTTGGCTTTCCGTTTCCATACATTGGTATCATAGATATCACATGGGTTACCAGGCATTCGATAGAGTCACAGCTACTAATAGACAAACGTCACTCGTGGCTTAACCCCCGTGAGAAGCCACAGAATATCTACGTTGCCACTCCATAATCTGACCCCAGTCGCGACAATCATGTTTTACTGAAGCAATCGTCGACTCATCTGTCATCTGAGTTCCAAGGGTCATATCCCCCCCACACATGATACCCTGTCGAAGATAATCAAAACAATCTTCCGTATGAGAAGTTTCGCTTTGGGTCATTTGAAGTGCTGTTTTCCCCTTCTGGAGTTCGACGAAAAGCGTCTGTACATCCTTGAGACAACTGAGTTGGTGGAACACAGAAGGCACAAAAATGTTTTCTTCAGCAGTGATGGGATCTACATATGAAACCATTGCGTATGCTTGAGGATCCGTGACCTTCACATAACCGGCTACATGAACGAGGTGTGTCAGTTAAATCCATGGCCGAGGGCGGGGGGAGGCATACGTAGCGTATAAATGCTCCATGCTATTTGTAAGTCCTCCATGTCTCGTATTCTAGAGAATGATTCTTCGTTCGCGAAGGCTACTTGTACATGATCAACTATCGCAGTTTAGTAGTTGTGAGTTAAGAAGAGAAAGACTTATTCTTGGGCTTACATTGTGATGCTGGCGGCTTTACACTATGCTCCACAGACAGAGGAATACCCAAAAGAATAGCTTCAGCAATGGCTATGGTTACACATATCCAGTATATGACATGCCAGGGCCATTGTGAAACACTTTTAGTAACTAATTCGGTCTCTTCCCTTGGGATGAAACTGTCCTCCTCGCGTGGTTCAAGCTTTTGATACAGATTTCTCATCATGGTAGGAGTGAGCTAGGATTGTTCGTGTAGAATTGTGAATTCTCGGACAACTCTGATAGTATTTACTTACATTTAGGTATTCCAGTGAGCTTTTTGAGTCTATGTCAGCATGTCAGCAGGCTGCTGTACGGTAAGCAAGGCATCATGTGCCCGCTCGGAATGAGCTAACCGACCGAGTAGAAATTTGGTCCCATGGATAGTCGTGGAATAATGAGCAATTCAAGGACTGTTAGACCGTTGGATAATTAAGATGTTTATCTTAACATAATAAAATCAATAATTAATCAAACGTGATACCTCTTATGCACCATATAAAATGTTCGGCCTATCCGAATATGTATCTTAACATACAAAAACATAAGTGATATTATGATATATCCAATACAACACCGACTAAACCCATGGCTATCACTACAGTTTTCAACGAAAAAACTTATACGAAATAAGCCAAGTCAAGTCTCGTAGGCTAACCAACACAGTAATTATCATGAACGCGCTAAACGAGATGAGTTCGTGTGTACACACACCTTTGATCAGAATGTAAGAATATGAAGTCAGTTACTCTTGCTGAGCGCCATTCTCTTGTCCTAAAGTTCTAGATCGAGATCCCTGTGGATAATTATATTGATCAATTGGTGTCTGCTCTACGGAGTAGACTCGCCTTGACTACTATAGTTGCGATTTACATTCGGTACTAGCTAATCCGGGTATGGATTCCAATCTAATTTGATTATACATTTAAACGAATAACATAACTACTTTAGTACTCGGAGGTGGTATATTCAAGCAAAGCATGTAGAATACAAAGTCCAGAAGGTGAAAAAAGCCATACTATTTTTCCCGGATCTACCACAGAGTTGATATGAGGTAGCGAGGACTGTGCATGGCCTAGTGTCGCCGCTTAGATGAAAGCAAGGGCGGCGAGAGCAACGGCACCCACGAAGAGAGCCCCATAGTTGGCCTGGGTGCTGGAAGCGGCGCCGGTGAAGAGTGGGCTAAGGCCAGAGGAACTTTGTAAAGCGTTTTCTCCTTAGTATTTGGGTCTTCAACGGTCAAGGGAGCACTTACGTCAGGTTTCCGGACCACTTGCCACTCGAGGCACCAGTGGCGACAGGGACGGGAGACATGTAGGTCGAGCTGCCGGAGACTACGGTTACGCTGGGGCAACTGCCGGGATGGGCAGGGTTGCAGCCACCGGGAATACCAGCGACGCTGCTGAAGCCGGATGGGGTCACGGCGGGAACAGGGGAGAGATAGGTCGAGCTACCAGACACCACGGTCACGCTAGGACAGCTTCCGGGGTGAGCGGGATTGCAACCACCAGGTATCTGAGTGGGGGTAGGGCAGCTTCCGGGATGGGCTGGGTTGCATCCGCCTGGGATCTGAGTGCTTTCGGGGCAGCTGCCTGGGTGAGCTGGATTGCAGCCGCCGGGAATTTCAGTGGGCGTAGGGCAACTGCCAGGGTGGGCAGGGTTGCAACCACCGGGGATATCGGTAGGGGTAGGGCAGCTACCCGGGTGAGCTGGGTTACAGCCACCCGGGATCTCGGTGGACTCAGGGACAACAGTGGTCTCGGGGCAACTGCCGGGGTGGGCAGGGTTGCAACCTCCGGGGATCTCGGTGGGGGTAGGGCAGCTTCCTGGATGCGCCGGGTTGCAGCCGCCGAGAATCTCAGTGACACTGTTGGAAGGCGGGGGTCCTTCGGGGGCATATGCAGCGTAGGCTCCCGTGAGGAGGAGAACGGCAGACAAATGAGTGAGCTGCATCGTGATGGTAAAATGAGCGTGATGGAGAGTCCAAAAGAGCGGATGGGATTCGAAAATGAATGTGGGAGATTGTTTTAGGATTACCTGTTGTCAAGGAGTGTGAGGGAAACATTGTATTTATAGCTTAACTTTTGGTTTAGGCACGGAGGACTAATAAATGGGCATGTTTCGAGAGGGATCCCCCATCAACCCCATCCTCAGTTATAGAGCGATATTGCGGCGAAACGTCGGGAGAACTTAAAGGAGGATGGATCGAAAGAACGCTATAAGGATGAGAGACATGCCAAGAACTAATTCCCGACCCAGGGAACCGTAATATCCGATTAGTGGAAGAGATTAATGAGGAAGGCTTGAAATCGAAGCTGTACGTGAGACTAGCGGCATTCACATTGGGGTATATTCGAATACCTATTGCGGTAGCAGGAGACGATCAAGAGCATCTACAGCCGGTAAAGGCGATCTTCTGGTAAATGAATGTATGGCGGATTCATAAATTGTACATTTTATATTAGGATCAGCACCGGCTGGCAGTTCTCAAATCATTATATTAGTAGTGAGTGAATCAAGGGATCAGCATACAACATTGCAGTCTTCGATATGGAACTCAACTCCATGGATGCAAGATTTTTCAAGAGGCTCTGGAAAACTTTGTATACCCTGTACCCCGTAGATACGCTCCTGACTGAGTGAAGGCTCCAGATCTGGAACGCTCTATCCCGGAGCCTTAACACTTTATTACTCAAAAACATTGCCGTTTTGGGGTTGTCCAGTGGCTCCATATGGCACGTTCAATCAAGTTGAGCAATCTATTCCATACATTTTGACTTGTCCTCTCATTGATGTATGTTTTACATTGGACCATTCAGACTGGTGGTTGGTCTGAGACATGATCCATCGCATGGGCTCCACAAAACCCTAAAACAAAATCAACGCTATATTCGCGGACGGATTTCTCCACACTTGACTTAACCTCTAAATTATCAGGGGTTTTCAGAGCACAGAGCCCCATTATCCAGTATTCTTGATTCAGATCCTCTGACTCGAGCGGCTGTAGAATATTGGTCTGGGGCTTTCGGCAGCAGATAGGTTTTGGCGCCAACGGCGGACAGTTGTTCCACGTTGGTGCAATTGAAGGGGTTGATAACATTGATTTGTCCAGCTTTATTCATGCTTGGACCATATTACTATTGCCTTTTACAAACTTCCTTACTTTGGTCTCATTTTGTATTCCTGGGATTTTTTTTTCCGCCTTGACATTTGGACGGCATTACTTAATTTTATGGAGCTTTCTTTTAGCCCATTCGGCACATTATTGTGTTGGATCCACGTTTTGGCCAAAAGCAAAACGATACGATACGCTCTACACATGACACTACATTGGAGATTTGTGCATGCTGGAGAGCCACTGCCAAAGAGATACAGTTAAGGGCTTACATAGCGCGAGGTCTTTTCTCAGAGAGGGCATTCATGGTGTAAGAGCTTTGCAAAATCTATAATGTAACAATATCAGAGGCCGAGGAATTATTTATATTCTGTACAAACCACCAGAGGATCCATCAATGTCTAGATACGTTGGCAGCAACTTCATGTTCCAGGCTGGCAAGAATAAAGGAGGCAGAGCCATGCACGCTGTTGTAGAGGAGCGGTTGGTGGACATAATACTAGATTCGAACCACTTATTAGCTACACAATACCTGGGATACAATATTTTACATTGGGAACTCACCTCATAGGTAGCACTCGAGTTGAGACTACACACTGACACCGTTCCGTTGTAGCCTAGTGTCCCGTTCTTGTTGTCGACTACGAAGTCCTCAACCATATGGCCATAACATTTACTTGCGAGATCTGTGGGTCCAGGTCCGGAGTATTTGTCACGGCGACCGTTCAAGTAGCCAAGTCGCGCGCCTTTATAGAGCGCATATGTAAACATTGCCGATCCGCTGGACTCAATGTAATTGCCTTCTCTTCTCGGCTCCGTCATGACCTGCCACCAGCAGCCGCTGTCTGGATCTGCTGCAGCCATGACTGCGTTGGAAAGCGCGACAAAGCGCCGGTGGATATGATTCCACTGGTCCTGACTGAGAACACCATGTGGACGGGAAAGCTCTAGCAGGTCTACCAAAGCCATCATGTACCATCCCAGAGAGCGGATCCAGACGATAGGACTGGCGCCCGTGGCTTGGTTTGCCCATACGGCTGTTTCGGAGGCGTCGTATCCATGAACCAATAGGCCAGTGCTGTTCTGGCGGCAATGAGTCCAGAGGAGCTCGAGTTGGTAGACTAGATCCTTGGCTACGGCGGTGCGATTGTGCGGCGTGAAGTGGGCCGTGTAGGTGGAATAGAAAGGGATGAGCGAATACATCCCATCCAGATAGCTCCAGTTGGGGTACTTGAAGTACCAGTAGCCCTCTGATCATTGGTTAACAACTGAGAATGGAATGCAAACTTAATGAGAGATGAAACGATGACAGGAGGTCTCCTTTCTTTCTCAGGGGTATTTTCTCATCTTGTCTTGCTGCTATTCTATCTACTTACCATATTTATTTCTCGGCTGGAGATCTATTGACTGACGCAAAGCATCCAGCGCCACCTTATACGTCTCGTTTCTAGTGGTTTCATATCTATAGGCTTTGTCAGCTCCGGATAGGAACCATGGGGGGAACGAGATTAGACTCACTGGTTGAATAGAGCATTCCCATCGGAGAATCGATCCAGAGGATATTGGGTGTCCTGAGTTGAATTGAGAAGCCAGGGCATGACGCTCTCTGTGCTTTCTGCCAAATATTCGTCCCAATTGGCTTGTGCACATGCCTGTTCCGGGGTACCGTAGTGATTTTTCAACTGGAGAATGGCGTTCTGAAAAACACCCACTTGGAGGAAGGTTGAGGCTTCTGGCGTTGTCCCGGGGTGCAGGATGGCCTGTCCTCGAGAGATGACACTGTCGGCCATCCATACTGAGAAAGGACGCGCGTCCCCATTGCAAGACGGCAGCACTGATTCTGCCAGTGAAATTCCAGAAAAAAAAATACAGACCAGGAGAGAAGATCGCGTAGTTACTTTAAAGTGCGCCATACTGGCCAAGAGGGGTTTTCAACATGGGTGGGCGAGACCATTACCTGAAAGAAGCTGGGATGCCAAAGTTAAGAATCGGATACAAGGGGAAAAACACAGGGCGATCCCTACCGGATTCGTAATATTATATTACGTTCCGATAAGACGACGGAAGATGGATTTGATTTGGGGGCTAGGAAGACAACTGATCTCCGATCAAGAAGAATTTTCCATTCGAGACTTTGGTATGAACTGTCTTGATAGTTTTCGTCCTCTCATGCCTTCATCCTAATTGACACACCCCATCACCAGTAACTAGGAGCACTATAAAAAAGCATAACACACGGGATTCTCTTAGGATTCCTCCAATCCCTTCATGTTAATAAAGCGCTGGGTCACGGTCTGCTTCTTGTGGAATCTCCGCGGCTTAGTTTTTCTCTTGAATAGTTCATCTAGCTCCGCGGCAGAACGACTAAGTGGAGGAATAATCGGTATTTCGATATCATTACTGAAGACAAGTCTTGCCCGGAGGTCTCCGGAACCAAGAACTACACTCCCACAGTGAAGGGAAAGCTAACCCCGGCGTAGAACTATCTAGTCTTGAAGCCCTAGTCCTACTTGTTCACGTTAGTCATATATGGGACTAGCTTGCCTATAACGATACTAACGATGCAGGTTACAGCAGCACCAAAGCCAGGGGTATATGGTCGCAAGCGCTGGGATGAGATCTCCCCAATATACCCCCACCCCGTTGCACCGTTTGCGGCCAAGCCAACATCTAAACGGGTGAATAATATGTTAATGAAGGCACTCAATGAGGGGCGTTGTCGCGTATTCGACTTACTCTAAAGGTAGGCAAGAAAACGAAGACATAAGTTGACGGATTGCCCTTGGGAACGACCCCGATGATACCAATAGCTAGACAGGCAGCCCACGAGATTGTAGTCCCACCGCAAGCTAAGTATCGTCTGCCCAAACGGTCGATAATGGTAACTAGGGCCAAAACTGTTCCAATTTGAATAGACGCGGTAATGACTTTGATTTTGAAGGAATCGCTGAGACCAGCTTGCTGAAAGAAGTAGGTACCGAAGGTGCTGAAGAGCGTCAGGCCAATGAATTGCTGCGTGGTGTTCGTCCACAGAGTGATGATAGTTCGTAAGCCATCAGTCCCACGAAAGATAGAATACCACTTCTCCCTTCGCTACTCAGCTGCTATGGCCCACTTGTGTTCGACAGCAGGGACAAGTCTTGAAGTTGTTGTTCCATATTGAAACCCGGCACTCCGCGATACAGCCGGAGAAGTTCCTTTCTAGCACGTTCGGTCTTGCCGGCGCCAATGCACCATGCTGGAGACTCAGGGACGACAAGGTATATAAGGATCATCAACCCGATCCGGGCCCATTGCGTGTAAATCGAGATAGTCCATGGTGAGGTCGTGAGCCAGATGCTGCAGAGCGACCTGGGCGAAAAAGGAACCAAGAGACTACCGCGAATCCGGTTGGGCGCAACTGCAATGTATGTATGTGGGTGGGGTACGGTAGACTGGAGACAACCGACCCCAATGCCAGCAAGTAATTTGCCAACTAGCCAGGCCTGCCACGATTTTGCAAGACTCTCGGCAAGCACGCTACTCACAAGAATCATCCAGAATGTGTACATCGGCTTCTTCCTGCCGTACCTGCTGGACAGAAATGGCAGTGTTGTCATCCCGACAATTTGTCCACATGACATGATAGAGCTCCAACTGGCAAGGATGGGTGAAGCGAGCGCAGGCTCTCTGTCTTTGCCCGTCTCCGTGGCAAATCATTCGACAAACCCTTTATTAGCGATGATGCTGGCATTTATGTTAGGATCCACAGTCAATACCCAAACAAGCTTTACGATCGGGGGCTTATGCAGCTCACCAAACCTGATAGCCATCAGTAGCGGCACTGAATGCCATGGAAAAGCAGACCATTGTACAAATCCTGAAGGTTTTGATTGTTTCCCATACTCCCAGGCGCTCATAGCCGGAGACAGCTTGCCCTTTCATTGCGGCATCTAGCCTCGGACGGCTTGATTATGGTCTCGTCGGCTGTTTCTTGATGTTCGACGGAAGACTTCTGTTGCTCGTCGTTTGCAGACATTGGTGCCATGATAACGATAGGCAGAGACAGGCATCATTGCAGACTATCTGAACCGGATACAAACTGAGACCAATGCTGGCTTCTTTCAAGTCCGATATATAGACACCAAAAAGCTCGAGACTATCTCATGGTGGCTGGATCACCTGCTGTCAGGGAGCTGCTATGCCCTAAGTCACGTTGAATGATATAGTAGTTGCACTCGGCGCCAACTACTAATGCAAGCTCATGACACTAGTGATTTACCAGTTTCCACAGCGCCCAAAGCCTGTGATACTTTCAACTCGGGGAAAAATATCCCGGAGGGATGAAATTCAATGTTCGTGTTTGACCAGGCGCGGTCACATACAAAGCATGAACTATCGGCCATGTACTAGCGAGCTCCTCTGCAACCAACGGCATCGTGTCATGAGTGGTGATAATGGTCCGAATGAAGGGATTTCCTGGAAGTTGAGTCTGAGGTACACCTGTATACTTCCACTTCCCTGTAAATCGACAAAGACCTCGGCCATTCCCCGCTCCTCCTGCGCCTTGGTTCGAATGTAGTCTAAAAGTGAGTTTATCCCTCTACTATCCAAACGGACTTCGCTTTCAGGGTGCATATCTACCTTCCCAGAGATTATTTACACCCTGGATCTCAAATAGGAACGTGAGACTAGTTATTCCGGCACATGATTGAATCGTTCTCATACATATAAGGTGTCCTATGGCTCAGATAATACAATATTGACTAAAGGCGCATAAGGGCGGTAGAAGAAAGGTTCAGGTAGTAACTCAAGGCGATGGTGTCTTATGGGTAATATGAAAAGGGACAACACGGAAAGTCCTTGTGCCTTCGTAAGCCATGCCATTTGGGTCAGAAACTCGTGCTACATAGTGAGGTTCCCCGGATCATAAGACGCCATCTTTGTGCATTAATCGGCTCATATTGGAGATAATTGCCTTGAACTATTGCCTACTTGGGTACGTAACACACTTGGAGGAGTAAGCATCCGGATTTCGCCTGCCTTGGGAGACTTTTCTCGAACTCGACACAATTACTCATGGGACAGGTAATGACACTACTCAACTACGGGTGTCTATTTCTATTCCTATAAGTCCTTTGACCTGCGTTCATCTAATATGCTAAGTCCCGGCCCTACGTGTCTTGAAACTCTCGCGTAAATACCCTGCTGACCGTTTGGGCGTCCGTCCTAAGGTGTTGAAGTCCACATGTGTGATACCATATCGTGGGCCATACCCAGCAGACCACTCTGTCGCAATAAGCCATTAGATTGAGACAGGCGCTTGAGAGGGAAGGGACCATATTGAAATTATCCATCAATGACCAGACGTAGTAGCCTTTCACCTTCACACCATCCTCGTATATAGCCCGGGAAATAGCATCTAGACACAACTCATGATAGCGAATGTGGAACTAGTCATCTAATGCCTGCTCTTTAGTCATTTGATTCTCCCCCGGACACGGGCATCCATTCTCAGTCACAATGACCGGTCGACGATAGCGATCCCCAGAGCCAGTTCAGAAACTTGCGGAACCCTGCCGGCGTGACCCGCAGCCATAACATGCCAGAAACGGGACCCAACGTTTCCCCTGCACTGTTGGTTGGAGCGACATGAACGGCTCGGTTGGTCTGGTGACCTAGCTTTATTCTGACCAACGGCAACCCTAATCTATGACTGTTTCAACATGCTTAAGAACTAGCTCATCGACGTTGAACATGATCAGAAAGTCCTCGGTGATGTCCCAGCCATGGTCATGGTCACTCCCAATGCTACCCTCCCGGACCCGACCTGGTGCAGAAGGGTACCCTGCGCTATCTGGCATGATGTGACTATCCTAGCTCCATTGGCGCTGTACGCAGAGACGGGAGACAAGAGCATTTTAGTTCAGTAGTATACGAGCATGACTACCTGGATGAAGACATTGCCACGAAATCAAACCGGTGCTACACACTTGTGGGATACCAAGATCTTCCAGCTTGGTGTGCGTAACTCAGTAAAAATTTCTGTGATATAACTCTGTGCGCTGACCATATATTATAGGATTGGCTCGACCCAGCAGCTCCGCCCGGTGCGCCTTGGAAGGGTGCAACTGAGGCAAAGATGGCCGCAATGCTTTTTTGATCCACAGCCTAGACTGCATGATTCGGATTGCCGGCATCTTAGGCAAACACGCCGATCGGGATTATTTCAAGACTGAATCTCACTCAGCGCGGAAGGAAATTCACGACCAATATGTCATTCCAAACGGTCGCATCACGTCTGACGCGCAGGCAGCATATGCGCTGGCTATTTGCTTTGATCTATTGACGCCAGTCCAAAGAGTCCGTGCTGGAAACCGCCTAGTAGAGCTAGTCAGAAAGAACGAATTCGACATCGGCACCGGGTTTGCAGGCACCCCGTACCTATGCGAAGCCCTCGCACTTACTGGACATGTCCAGGTTGCTTATTCTATGCTCCTAGGAAAAAACTGTCCCGCGTGGCTCTATCCAGTGATGATGGGTGCGACTCCCGTATGGGAAAGATGGGATAGCATTTTGCCAGATGGTAGCATAAACCCCGGTGAGATGACTCCCTTCAACCACTATGCCTTCGGTGCTATCGCGAAATTTCTGCTTGAAAGGGTTGCAGGCCTGCAGAGACTGTAGCCCGGATGGAAACAATTTCGTGTCGTGCCCTCGATAGGAGCTAACTTTCTCACGCGCCTACCTCTCACCTCACACCTCATGGAAGGGCTGCTTGCTCTTGGGAGACAACGCCTGCCGCCGACGATTCCAGCAAGATCAGGATAGAGGTCTCTGTACCATACGATACGACCTGTCAGGTCATATATCCTGATCGCTCGGGGGAAAAGACAAAATTCGTTGGGTATGGTGAGTGGTCGTTTGAGGCAACCTTCAACAGAGACCACGAGTGGCCAGTTAAGCCCCTGCCACCCAAGTCCTAATATGGCTGCGATCCATCTTATGTACACCAAGCTAAGGCTTAGCTATGCACATGCCAGGAGAAAGGTTTTTCTACTGTTCCTAAAGTGGGTCCCTCAAAGCTGTCCACCGTCTATTGGTGGCACGCGGTGGGTCATGAAGCTGTCAATGTTACTGCGGATCCAATTCCTACATTGTTTGGAATGGCAAGATTTACATTCATTTTAAACGCACACTGGTGTCTCTACTCGTTTTACTATCTGGCCGTGGGCCGTGGACGGCTCCACAAGTAACGACATTCACCATATAGTGTAGTTTAACCGAGATATATTTTCCACCAAGGTACCGTTGACTCCAGCATATATACCCAAGCATTCATACATGTTATTGATGGTCAGAGGTTACATAAAAGGTCAGGTATTCAAACCTTAACTCAATTCTTATTTTTTCAAGAGTTTCTAGCCCTATATGTCATCCCCTTGTCTTTATAACAACCCAAGGCGGATAACCAGGGGAAGGGTTGGATGTTTCAATTCGCCACACCGGGTCACATACAACCTACCTGTGATGGTGCAAAAGGTGACTCTAGTATCGGTGCACTTACATATTGCAAGGTTTATTGACAGGGATTTGGTGGGGTTGGTCAGTAATAGACCCTTCTCTCGTCCACAAGATGCCGTTATCTCGTTAGCTTATTTGACCTTCCTCCAACACGACTCAAAGCAGTGGGCATCCACCGACTGAAAAACAAATTGGAGAACCGTCTAGGGACAGACGAATATATTTCAATGCCCAGATGGGTGACATGGCAACGAAACTGGAGTTCTAACAGGGATGTTGAAATGAGCATGCTTGAACCCAGGAGTACATGCTAGCGCTACTTAGGTTACATTGAGCCACCATGTCGGTTCCTTATATGTCATTTTCTTCTGTTAATTCTCATTCTATTTTCTTCCTTCTTTTTCTTTTATCTTCATTCTTGCCATTGCCCAACGTCAGAGGACATTTCCTGTCCCAGTCTGCGACGTTCGGCTCTTTTTTCCGCTGCTAAGCTTGGACAAATGGGCCGGGCTACAAACAGATATGTTTGCCAACTAGTCATTTTGATCTTGCTTGCTTCTTTTGGAATAGCAATATGGTCTCTGTGGCTAGGGGTGAATTCCGACAAAGACAACATTCATCCTTTACTCAACCAACTGATTCCCGCGGGTCACTGTGCTTGTGAGGCTTCTACTATCTTCAAATGTGACAGCTGCCTCCGGTGCTCTTCTCAGTTACCGTCTAATGATTCTGCTCTCCCTTCTGCTTCCGAACCCACCTCCTATAGTGCGTTTGACCCTGAAGAGTATTCCTATAATCAGATACAATGCCGATCGTTCCTCCCCGGTCTCTTTGAAGATCCAACTCGGGCTCAAACGTTCTGGAACTCCAAGCGTGGAATAACCAGGGCTGACCTCGACAATATCAAGATGGTGGACGGTATGGCCCGGGCAGCTATATACAAGGGAAGGCTATATGTCATCATGACCCTTAGCAAGGGAGAGGATCACCGCCGTAAAATCATCGGGATCTTGAGCTCGATCCACCGTGCCTTGATTTCATCACCCGAGCGTGCTACCATGCCTAACGCTGAATTTATCTTTTCCGTGGAAGATAAGGTGGATGATGTCGCCGGACCAGGTCATCCTCTGTGGGTGTTGGCACGAAAAGCCGAGGAAGAGTCCGTTTTGCTAATACCCGACTTTGGCTTTTGGTCCTGGGGACATATTGATAGTCGGATCGGGCCATATGACCAGATGGTTGAGCACGTCCGACAGCAGGAGCTTTCCTGGGAGGAAAAGCAAGATAAGCTGGTATGGCGTGGAAAGCTCAGCTTTGCTCCAAAGCTTCGACGTACTCTTCTCGAAGTTGCGCAGGAACATCCTTGGGGAGATGTGAAGGAGATTGAGTGGAAGAACAAGGCCAATTTCCTTAGCATAGAGGATCACTGTAATTACCGATTTATCGCTTATGTAGAAGGTGATTCCGGCCTATCACTGCGATAACCATGTTGACGGAATAGTAGCTAATCAAAACTAGGCCGTTCCTATTCTGCCTCCCTCAAATATCGCCAGGCCTGCCGATCGATTATCGTCATTCACGAACTGCAATATATTCAGCATCACCACTATCTCCTTGTCTCCTCCGGACAATATCAGAACTACGTCCAGGTAGAAAGGGACTTCTCTGACTTGCCACAGAAAATACAAGAACTCCTCGATGACCCCGCAAAGGCTCGACAGATTGCGAATAACAATGTGAACATTTTCCGTGAACGGTATTTGACCCCAGCTGCAGATGCATGTTATTGGAGGGAATTGCTGCAGGCATGGACGATGGTATCTGGGGAGATCACTTCAACCGTAGCAGACCCAACCAGTGAGCCTAAAAGAGGTTATCGATATGAATCCTTCATCAATAGTATGATGCACTTTGCGCCATAGTGCTTGTGCTCAATGATTGCCATGATATTTATAGTATAGGTGTTCCCAACATTAGAACTGCATAGAAGAGATGAACAAGTAGAGCTTTTAGATTTTAAGCACAGGAAGCATCTCAAAATTAGAATGATACACTCCTGGTCAACATACCCTGCGCAGGTGCCGTGTCCTTACCAGCTGGCAAGGCTCATGCTACAATCAAGCCGTAGGCTATTACTTTGGTGAACAACCTCGACCAATGTTTATGCTGGTCGCCTAATGAGGATGTAACAATGGCAGACACCATTTACCCTATTATCCAAGGGCAGATTTCAAGAAAAGCGGTAAATGATGCCTTCTCTCAGTTTATACCGCTACACATACGTATCACACAAGTCGGACTGAGTTACGTAGCAGGCCTTCCACGAGGATATGCGGTTCAAATGAGCCACAGCAATAAAAAGGTTTCTGAATCCAGACAGGTGCCAGGTGGGTCTCTACGTCACGAATACATAGAAAGGTCCCTTGAATCAACTTGCTACGTCAAAGTAAGACACCGTAGTTAACAGATAGTTCGCTGGTTGGAGCACGCCAGAAATCTCCGTCGATCGTCATTCAGCTTCTACTTTTGTTCCCCTTGACAATAATCCCAGGAGCAAAGGAAGATCTCAACAAACCTGTTGAAATGAAGCAGTATTCTCACTCGGATCGGGAGGCTCTAGCTTGGGCTTCGGTCCGGTGTTTAAACCTCTTTCTTTGTCATGTTATCCCACTAGAGTATCCGACCTTCGGCCAACTTCCGGTCGTCGAGGAAAGGATATGCGAGGCAGAAATGGCGCAATAACTTAATCATTCTTAAGAGGTATTACCAAGCCCTAACTTGCGTCTTTCTAGAAGGAAGGTATTTCCCGCTACGGAGTTTCTTTTCCATTGACCCGTAATACTAACTTTGATCACGAATGGCCAGCGGATCTTAATGGATAATCGCCAAACTAACGCATCTGGGTAAACTAAATTGCTGATCGTTAATTGAGCCTTACCATATGGAGGCCAAGGAAATGACTCCATTTCATGTCTGCAATATACGGAGTATTGCTCATAGGCATTGAAGCCATTCATGGTCAACTGGGAAGTTCGTTCGGTCCCTCTTGATGACGCGGTATCTAATCCACCACCGCGGGTTTTATTGTTTCTCTATGTGAATTATGAATGAAAACATTCTCCGTGGAGAAAGGAAGTCCCTGGTGGTGGTGATCACATTGCATAAGTGGGCCGTAGTTAATATAGCGATCGACGGGGACCACGTTTAGTGAACCCTAAGTCAGCCAAGCCTGGTGTGTGGCAGATTCTAATAGCTCGTTCCACGGTTTACCACAAGATCTGCAAGAGCTCTACCAACCAAGAGCTCAAATCAAGTCAAGCCCCTTTCCAATTCCTATGGTACATGGATAATGTATCTTCCATCACTCCATTCAACCGATCTAATATACGGCCAAGACCGAGATCCGCCGACGGCTGCATTCAGCCTAGTCTTACACCGTCCAAGTCCTTCTTTGTTTTCGAGACTGACACGTATAGTCTAAGGTAGAGCAGAGGTACGGCATGGAAAGCTTAAAAAACCAGAATGAGAGGTTCAACAATGAATCTGTACCTGACCGCAAGAGAGCTGGTGCAAATGGAAATGGTTTGGGGCCTTGCATTCCGACAACCGGACGTGTGAATTCCACATATAGTTGTCCTGTGAACCAGTGAGAACGCAATGATCAAGGAAGGATTGTTGTTCGATAGAGATCGAGTCCAAGTAAAGAACAGAAGGTCCGAGCTCCACAGGGATGGTTGCTCCTGAACAAAGCTACTACTATCTACCGCTGCAAACCGGGACTTGAGCCACATAAGCCGAGCCGTAAGATTGGCTTGTCGATCAGTGCTAATGTAATGATGCCATTGATGCCAACAAGCTGGCTACCATCTCAGGGGCTATAGTATTGGGCTCATTCTTAGTTCGTTCCCTTCGTTTCTTCTCAGTTTTACAGTCGGTGAGTGATACTTTCACTAGAAACATGACACGTGCACTAGTCATTGCTAGCAGGACAGCAGTTTAGACACTCATCATTGGCATTTTCCGTGGTAAGGCCGTCGTAGAAGGACCCTCCATAGCTTCAACTCTATCCCCGCTGAATACGAGACTATTGCTGTGAGCTCCATATCTGCTTTCTTTGCAAACCCAATGGGATATCCCCACTCGCCTACGGTCAAAGGGTTCCTAGCATTGGTGCAGAAATCTCCTGCGCCAGACGATCGCTTTATCCCAGGGTATATAAACCTGGCCCTGCTCCTGGTTATTCAGACACCTACTTCTTCCCTCATTAACAGTCTTTCGTTCATTGACCTAAGTCCATCTCTACTTTTTCACTCTCGTTAATTTTGTTTGTCTACCTCAAAACTTCAAAATGAAGGCCGCGTACATCCTTTCTGCTCTGGCTGCCACTGCCACTGCCGCCCCTCTCAGCCTTCCTGGCGTGAGCAATCTCCCCGCTCTCTCCAACCTCGATGAGCTCCTCGGAAGCAAGCTGCCCGTAGTCTCCAACCTTGGTGACCTGAACGGTGTCCTCGGTGGTCTTCTCGGCAACCTTGGCGGCGGCAGCGGCTTGCCGCTTGGTGACGTCCTCGGCGGCGTGACTGGCATCCTTGGAAGCGTCGGCGGCAACCTGCCCACTGGCACCACTGGTGCTATCCCCTCCGGAGTTCCCACTCCTTCCACTGGCTCCATTCCTTCCAGTGTCCCTTCCGCTGGCGGTAGCACCGGCAAGATCCTCCAGGACCTCGCCCCTAAGCTCAACGATGTCCTCACTGTCACCGGTCCCAACGCTAAGACCCTCCTGATCAAGCTCTCCCCCGAGGTCACTGCCCTCGTCTCCGGCCTCGGTCTCCCTGGCCTCGGTGTCCCTCTCGGTGGTATCGTTGCTTCCGCCTCTTCTGTCGGTGACCTCGTCACTGCCCTTGGCCCCCAGGTTGAAGGCCTCGTCACCGTCGTTGCCGAGGGTGTTGGTGCTCTCGTCATTCAGCTTTCTCCTTCCGTTGCTGGTCTCGTCTCTGGTCTCGGCCTCCCTACCGTCGGCATCCCCGTCGGTACCGTCCTTGCCACTGTTGGCAGCAGCCTGTAAATGTATGTGACATTGCCCTCGAGTGTTGATGAATCATGCTAACCGTTCTTAGTTAATGCTATCATGAAAGCATATTGAGATGAAAGTGCATCAAGACGAGTTGTGTGAAGCGATGAGGAACAAAATGTGATGGCATTCCATCCTTTCTTTTTCTTAGATAGAGCTTTTAATGGTGTGTTGCTGGAAAAAATTTCCAGATAAATGTAATTATGAACTTGGTGTTTTTACGACTGCTCTGGTTTGCTCTGTAAGCATTCTTTTGCGTGTTCAATTCCATTCAGTATGGATGCCATATCAAGAAGACGGCCAACTGAAATGAATAGAATATGTAGAACGAAAAAGGAAATATAGCTCCTGCGCATGCTGTCTCAGGGAAGGCGGATAAAATGTGATTTAGATAAAGAGTCTGAAGTGAGTCGGTATATCTGAGTAAGCAGTGTACACCTTCCAGGGGATATTTACTGTTAAATTGTCCACCAATAAACATCTCCATAATTGTTTCGGCTGTCCGGGCCAAATGCTATGGAAGAGACCCGTGAGATACTACTAAGAACTCATGCTGTACGGGTTTGAGGACACCTACTGGCTTGGCCCACAAGTCGATCCAGAGAGCCATTTCCACAAAAGGCATCTGAAAGGGCGATCTCGCGGGATCTTTATACCGAGCCATTATTGGAGAAAAGAAATGAGCTCAGAAAAATTTGTCACAGAGGGTGCATTTGTCGCATATTCAGTGGGGTGGGGAGAATACCATGGTCTCGCAAAGCTATAAGATTCATCTTCTACTAGTCAATGAAGCTTGCTACATTCACTGTTCATGGCAAAAGGAGGGAGAATTACGGTAAGAGAGACTATAGATGCTCGAAGGACAGTACCTCCTACTGTTTCCTCCACATGGATAGACTTATACTATGCAGAAGATACATTTGAACGCAAACCCGGAATATCCCTTCCCTATCCTCACCCGAGTAGCCGCGCCGTGATCTTTTACTCATCCCCAGTGGCATATTCCCCGTTAACAATCTTGTCGCTCAAAGCCTTGTTAGAGTCGAAATATTCGTTGAGATCCTCACGCGCCTCCAACAAGAGGTCAAGTGTCATTCGGCCAAAGACGGCCTCACCGGCGGTATTTAGGTGCGTCCTGTCGTTACTGGCAAGGTTGTACTTGCTAGCGTTTTCTTCCCCGATGGCGTTGACATAGTTGGTACTTGCTAAATTCAAGTCAAGGTATTTGACGCCGACGGCCTTGGCCGCAGAAATAGTCGCATCTCGCCACTCCTTGAGGTTCTCTACCACTGTATCGCCGTCAAATGTGCGTCGCGTGAGGGAGGTAATAAATATCTATCCCATATGTCAGGATAGCCCTACCTACCAAGAGCAAGTGATCATACCGGAGTACCGCCAGCCTGCTTGATATCCGTTGCAATCTCCTCCAGGTTTGCATGGAACTCGTCCAATGTTAGGGACTTTTGGTCATTATGCCCAAATTGCACGGTGACGATGGGTTCATAGTTTCCCACGTTCGACTCGATGTTTTCAATGAGATCATCCCATCTTCCATTGGATTTCCAGGAAACGGTGGTGGTTCCGCTTACAGCCCTGTTCTCGCCTTTGGCTGGGTCTTTAAGGTACGAGAGAAGACCATTTCCCCAGCCACCATTCACTGCGACAGTGGAGTCCCCGATGAGGAAAAGGTAGGGAGACTTTGACGCTCGGACAATACGGCTGGCCTGAACCTGGTTCAAGGCAATGGCGAAGAGTCCAATAGCGCTCAGTTTCATTTTGTTGAATGGGGTTTGTATAGCGATATTTGAGGTTCGATATGGACGTAAAATAGGCAATTTAATTAGTAGTAGTGATTCAGGAATTGAAGCAATCAATGATGATGAACACAGTTTATAAAGGGCAGTAAAACTATATATAGCCTAACCAGCACCCATATTCAGGTAGTCCTCGCGTACGAAGAATGAATGCTAGTTCAACTTCTTGCGAGAATATTTGGCTAGATTTTTTCCGCCAATGATGCCGACCCCATTCGCCCGTTGCCTCTAACCGTATCGCCCAGCGAGAGACCGAACGGAGGTTTACCGGCATGTATCGGTCCAGACATGCTGATCGCGAACGTAATGATAGATAATCTCTAAACCTTTGTGTCACCATCCTGACTCAGGCATGATGTGAGGGGAATGAAGCTGCAGCCAAGACTCAACTATATATTACTTCGGGGTAGCTCGGGGCCGGAACTGCGAAGTCATGCGTTGGTGGAATAAAGATCGTCCAACGCCTTTCCCCAGATGTCGCATGGGCCCCTCATGCTAGAAATGACATATTACTCTGTGTATCTGAAGGCTTATGCCCACGACCTCATCATAGTCAGCGGTACTTGCGCATTCTTCAGTGACTTAAGTATTGCCATTGGTGCGTTGTATCTAGGCTTCTAACTGTGACTGCTTCCCCATACCATCACAGTATACGGCTTGTCGAGGGGATTTCTGCCTAGTGCTTGTATGACAGATGAAATGAAACCAAATCCTCTTAGCCATATGTGAGTCTAAACTACAAACGTGACGGCTCTCGACGCTCTTTGAGAGTCCGCAGTCGAAGCTCATCATCGTAGGGTATTTGATTCGATCTTTTCAGTAAAGGGAGCATGCTCAAGGAAATCGCAGGCGGCTAGATCTTGAGCCATTCCTTGTACACAGCCTTCATTGGGAGACTTGGAATTTATGTCACTGCGCACGCTTGTTCGACTTTTTGGTTCCACATACCTCCGGGCTCCTAATGCCGGGTCACTATTTAGAGCAGGTGAGAGGTTGTTCAGAACACCCAATACTACTGTCCCTATAATGTGAAAGTCTTCGAGATCCTCACCCTTGGAGTATTCTCTTTCTGTGTCTTCTGTCAACATGACGAATCCCATCAAGTATATTTCCCGTATAGGCGCCACAACTTTCCGTGCATCTATGAAGAGAATACAACGATCACATTAAAGAAGAACTCAGGGCAAATCCGCTGCAATATCTATCGGCACAAAGATGTCAATAGGTCCCCCATACTAGTGAACTACGGGCCATACGGCAAGGATATCCAATACAAAGAGTACGTCTCCCTTTCCATCCGCTGGAATTCAGTCGTTAAAGTCACGTAGTTTCCATTCTAGGCCTTACGGCGAGGTCAATCCTGAGCATCGCTCCGACTATTCGGTTTGGGAGACTCCAGTTCCCGGCTTCTGGACCAAGCAGGGCTAAGCAGTAGTTCGAGCCGACGAGCGTGGCTTAGGCCGGCCCCCGGTGTCCTAGATATCGCATCGCGTGCCACGAGTGAAGTATTCGTCGATGACGTAGATTGGGCCGCACAACGGTCGTGGTCTATGGAAGTCGGTCTTTTAGGTATCAGCTACTATGCTGGTGGTCAGTGGCGAGTGGCATCAAGTCAGCCCAAAGGCCTGGCCTGTATGATTCCCTGGGGTTTAATCCAGATTACTACCGTGACCGGTGTCGCCATGAAGGCAATTCTCCCAAATACTTTTATCAAGTGGTGGTGGGATCGCCAAGTGATCGGCAACCAATATGAACGAACTGGGCGTGCTGGTCGCAACTAGGATCCTGACACTATTGAAGGTGACCTGTCTGAGAAAGGATTGCTGGCTAATCACAATGACCAAATAATTGATAATGTTAAGAACAGACTCCGCGATGAGCCGTACTACGCCTCCAGGGAATATAATATGGAACACATACAAGTCCCACTGCTTTCCGTTGCCGATTGAGCTGGTATTTTACTACGTCTACGTGACAATGTGATCGGCTAAATGAACGCTGGCTCAGAACGCAAGTATTTACGATTCATCACTGGACGTCATGATCTCCCATTCTACTACCATGAAGAGGTGGAGCTGCAAAGGAGCTTCCTTGATGCTTTCCTCTGGGGAGAAGACCGAGCAGGCTGGAGTACTGGTCAAGCACCCGAAGTTAATATCCTACTACCCAAGGGAATGTCGGCTTCGACAACGCCAAAGCTGAGAGAGTGTATACTCGATGCCCCAAAAGCGAATGACCCCTCGCCCGTACGAAATATATAAAGTTCTTTCTCACCCTGGATTTTCGGTTGCAAACTCAAGCGCCTCAGTCGGGCTTAGTGAAGCATATTTATCGCGCGTTGGGGACTCTCGAAAACCCTCAGCTACTCCAATTTACTCTCATGCATTCGAAGAGACGGTGGTTACTGGCCACATCGTCGCTCATCTCTGAACGTCTTTGTTTGTCCCGACGAAGGTGGTCCACTCTCATCTGAAACTGACCTCTTCCTGACACTGCGTTATGTCTCCCCTTCTGGGGAAGAGATATACTACACTAGTACTGTTGGAGACCCCACCCCACTGACCAAAGGTTGGACGCGCGTCAGTATGCGCAAGGTAAACGAAAAGCATCTGCGACACCGGGAGTATCTGCCGTATCGCGATTACTACTCCACGGGCGTTCTCCCAGTCATGCCCGGCGAGGTCTACCCGGTCGACGTGGAGATCTGGCTGAGCAATGTAGTGGTAGAGAAGGGCGGTAAACTTGTGCTGGAGTATCCTCAGGAGGCACTCAGGCCTCGGAAATTTTCAGGCACAATTATCCTACTGATCGGTATGCTTTTTGTCTTCTCTTCGTGTTCTTTGACAGGTGCTAATAACGTAAAAGCTCCGCGGAAAAGCTGCAAGGAGAAAACCATATCCATTTTAGGCCGGTATATGAGAATTACGTGACCCTTCCTCTGATTTCGAGCCTATAAGCCACTTCTAGGATAGGTCCTTCTGATTGTTCGACAGCATTAATCATAGATTGAATATATTATACTTGGAAATTATCCGGCATCAATCGAATGCACCTGAGGTAATGATCCGCTATTCGTGCTATCCGTAAAGTAATAGTTTTCTTTGGACTACCTAACGCGTTTCTTTGTTTGCCCTAACTCCGGAACGGCCATTCTTTTGCGCATACTTAAGTATGTACTTGCCTTCCTCGCTCCTATTTATTGGGTGAGCGAGGGACGTTGAAGGGAAGTGATGTGATATGACCTGTGGTAGGGCGGGGCTAAAAAGCCTTAGCTTACTCTCTCCAGTTCCCAGTATTCTATTGCCTGGTCTTTTGAATCGTATTCTATATTACATTATTAAGATAAAGGGAGAATACTCTTCCTATTACCAAAGCGTGTTGCGGGGTGGTCAATGTGACCGTCTCGGTTATGGGAACCACCATGGGTTGACTCCGTTTTGGATAATCCATTCGCGGACGATCCTTCAATTAATTTAGAAACTAAACTTCTTGAAGTTGCCTAGTTGGCAACCTGGGCAAATATGGCAATCGAAATAAAAATCGAGTTCGTTACTCTATAGCCATCCATGGGCGATAGAGTTGGTCAGCACTGATTTATATTTTTCTTGGCTCTTGCCCACCCAACACACGTCAACCACTCGGAAAATACTCTCCACGTTGGGATCGAGGCACAATTCCCTAGCGAGAAGACGGTGACTATGCTGCTCTATTGACTTAGTGCCCTATTATCTCTCATCATTGTTTTCGGAGAGTCTGCAGCAATGTTTATTGTCCAACGCACTTCATCCCCTCCGGATCCGAAGGACTTCGGATCCGAGCCCTAAATCAGGGATTCGCTTAGAAAAACAGATATAAATATTGAGAGATCCATAGTCCAGTCATGTTAACCAGCTCATATATTCTTATCTCATCGGAAATACTATACCCAAAAGCACAACCCCAATCAAGCCTATATCACAGCCAAGATGCGTTTTCTAGTGATAGGTGGCAGTGGCCGCACAGGCCAGTTGACAATTGCTGAGTTACTTCGTCGAGGTGTGTCATTCGTGCCCCCACCATTCTCAATATCTACTAATACCTAGAGCTCCAGGACATAAAGTGACAGCGTTGGTCCGGAAACCGTCCTCTATGGAAGATAAAACCGGCCTGAAACTCGTGCAAGGTAGGATGTGCCCTTTCCGGTCTTCGTGTCGCTAGACTAACTTAACCCGCTCGTAGGAACACCTACTAAGATAGATGATGTGAGGGTGGCATTCCAATTCGACGTGCCAGATGGGGTGATTGTAACTCTCAGCGCTCCTCGGGCCTCCGATAGCCCGTTTGCAGCCCCGACTTCACCCCCACGCCTCATGGCAGATTGCAACGCCAATGTTGTGGCGGTCATGAAGGAGTACGGGGTGAAAAAGGTGGTCATCTTACAAGCGTTCGGGGTGGGGGAGTCGTGGAAAAATATGAATTGTGCTCTGCAGTTGTTGATGAAGAAGTCCAATATGATCTACCAGTATGACGACCACAACCTTACGGACCGTGAAGTCCGAGCTAGCGGCGTCGACTTCGTTCTAGTCCGTCCCTCACGACTGGTGGACACTGACGTTCAGGAAGTGAAACTATGGCCACATGATGGTAAAGGCGTTCCGATGATGGCCAGCACGAGCCGTGTGAGTGTTGCTCGCTGGCTCGTCGATGCTGCTGAGAGAAATAAGTGGGATAATACTGCCCCGGTGATCACAAACTAGTGGAGGACATGGTTGTGTTGAAGGGGGAACCAATGGGCTGTTTTTTCTAAGTGGTGAACTTCTGGAGTTTTTGGTCTAGTCTGTTGTGTGATATGCTTCCCAGATGTAGCTGGTAATCAATTCACAATATATAACTCATTTTGGCTATCGCTATACCTAGTCTGGATAACCGCCTTGAGTACCTTGTATGAAAGACCGATAGAATTTCTGTATTCCACTTCAATACACCCTCCGGAACCAGATCTTCTCCCCAGCCATTTCAGCCTCGAGATCGACTCCCACCTCGTTTACACGACTGTCCACCCCGGTTTTAAACTCCGCCCGCACCTTCTCATAGTCGCGAGGATCTTGGTTCTTCTCCTGAAGAGTTGCCAGCCAGAACTCTCCACTGACATGTTCCAGGACAACCATCATGGGAACTTCGCACGTCGTGCGATCAGCAACGAGGCCTGACCCCCCCGCGTCGACAAAAAGGTCTAGTCTTCCATACGCCGGGTGAATGTACAGACCGGCATACTCGTGCACTAAGTGAGCAGGCGGAAGTGGCACTGTAGGCAACTGAGGATATAAAAGTTCCCTCGCATGCATCTGCTGCTCCCTATGAAGGTTAACCCTCTCCCAGATCAATCGGCTCCAATCCAAGCGCTCATTCGGCGGGGTCTTCAATAGTTCGTCCAGCAGATACATGTACAGCACCACTTGAACGAAATTACTCGTCAGCGTGGTATTCCCCGCCATGACCAAACCCCACTGCTGCGCAGGGAGAAACATCACCGTGGCTCCGTATCCAGCGACTCCGCCGGGGTGCCAGACGATGTGCTCGCCCCGGTAAATGGCCTGGGTCCAGCCAAGAGCGTACAGATGAGGGGGAGGGAATAAAATCGTTGGATCGTCGGTGATGATGGTCCGCGGCTGGACCAACGCCTCATGCGCTTCTGCGCTGAGCGGCCCTTCCCGCGTCATCATGCAGCGTATCCACTTCGCATAGTCAAGAACGTTGCTGATGATCGCGCCGGCGCCGGATGAGCCGATTATGTCCGGCGGCGGCTCAGGGATATACTCGCCTTTATCAGTGTTCCAGGCGTATCCCTGCGCTAAAACTTTGTCGCTCGCCTGCGCCTCTTCTGGCGTCCAGTAGGTGTCGGTCATTTGTAGGGGCGTCCAGATGCGGTGACTTAGGAATGCCCCAAGGTCCTCCCCGGTTAGAGTCTCAATGGTGTGCGAGACTGCCGTGTACATCAGATTATTGTACATGTATTTCGTGCGCAGCTCGGCCGTACTTGGGAGGTGTCGTAGCAGGCGAACTTCCTCCCTAACCGTGCGAGACGAAGGTCCATTTCCACCGAAATGGCGTATGTGATCCGGCATGCCGGTGCGATGGGACAGGGCATCTTCGATGGTAACATGTGTGGTGGCGTAGTCGTCCGGGAGAACGAAGTCTTCCGGGATGATGGATGCGAGGGGAGTCGTCCAATCGATTCGAGTTGTGTTTCGGTCGTTGTCGGTTCTGTTACTCTTGCGATCGTCGATGACTAGGGACATCGCTGCCGCCGTAAAGGCCTTGGTCGTGCTGGCAGTGTAGTACAGCGTCTCTGGGGTGGCTTTTGTGTCGGGGTAGACGGCGATACCATAGCCCTACAAGTCCGTTAATACAGAATGCAGAGCCAAGGCCCATGGTGACCGGCGCGCACCTTGGCGAAGGTCTCAGCGCCTTCTACAACGGCGATTGTCATCCCTGGAACGTGCCATTCCTCTAGAAGGGCCTTTACCAGGACATCAAATTTGGGAGTAAGTGGGGAGCGCATTGTCAGCAGAATGATATTACTTACGACTCGGAGGTGCTTGGTGGGGTAATTGAGGGCTTAAATGGATTGTCTCCGAGGAATCCTTGCTAGTGCGTTTATTAGTTTAATATATTCTGATGTGTCAATCGCTATCTAGGCCTAATTCCGAAAGCCCCGGAGCGTTGTTCATGGTATATCATCCTTCAAATCGAGGCCTGTCGAAGAACGGAAACGCATGACGAGTTGTGCAATTTCAAGTATTCTAGGGAGCTCCACTGTGACGTTAGCATTGGGGTCTCTCCGCAAGTGGCACTTTAGACACGTTGATTTGCAGTAACTATGCCGTAGAACAGCTGTTGATATAACAGCTGGAGCCAAGTTCGTTGTAGATCTACCGATGCAAGATGTGTTATACACATACAGCAAGAGCCTCGGAGCCCCTGCAGATAGAGCCTGAGAGTCAATGAATGCCTAATAAGGAGAAGGCAGTCTCTTCTAACCAATAAGGTTCTGTCAGACTTGGACAGACACTCCACTGCAAGGATATAAGTCATTGTTATTGGGCCAAGCAATCCGGAGTACGGAATGAAGTCCATGATGGAGTGGATCTTACGAAACTTTCAATATTACTGGCCTTCACGGGGAATACTAGCCGCTGAGCGCCATCTTGGCGAAAAGTCTTCGGACTCGACGGGTTTAGGGGCAAGAAGCAAGTCTCACGATCTGTAACCGCAGATCTCAGACACGCGCGTCGGGGATGTAGCTTCTATACCTCGCCCAGATGGTCTATATAAATCCCTGACGCCGCAGAACAGCTACGTGAGAACTCACCCGACCTCGCATGCCCGCTGAAATAGTCAGGGATCGACACCCTAGAACCTATATATAGTAACCGGTTGGGGGCTGAATTCCATTCGCCGCCTCTTGGCTTGGCATCAAACCAACAACTCCGTTCGCTGTGATCTTTCGACCAACCTGATATGTCCGACATGACAAGCGTGGACGCTTCCACAGATGCCTTGCAACTTCGTAAACGGCAACGGCCGGTAGTGTCGTGCCTGAGATGCAGGGAGAAGAAGCTTAAGTGTGATCGAGTGACCCCATGCGAGAATTGCATCAAAGCCGGATGCCCCGGAGGTTGTACTTATAACCAGTGCCCCAATGCATTTCCCAAGGTGAAACGCATTCACCTAAGTCCGAATGATGCTGGGCGGAACCATGAGCAACGGAGTGAGGCCGAAAAGGCTCCAGGAATCGGGGTTATTGAAGACCTCCAGCAACGGGTGATCAGGCTAGAAGAACGGCTCGGCCTGGGGCCGCAGGTTGCTAATCCCCCCTTGGCTAGCCATGCCCCAGCCCTTCAAATCAAGTAATCCAGGTGCAGCGGATAAAAACGTATCACGATGCTAACCCCGAGCATAGTATTGATGCGCGACCGCACGATAGCGCTCCTGAAACAAGCGACTCCCAGCCATTTATTGGCACTCTGGTGGTCAAGGGGACGCGAACCCGGTATCACGGGCAAAACAACAGGATTTCTCTTCTGAATCACGTAGGTTAGATGGTCGCTCACCTGTCGGACTTTCCTACCCCGGCTGATATCTCTCTCGCAGTTCGCCGAAGCCAAGGAGTTCATTGCGCAGTGCACTAGGGATCCGACAATTGTCAGCCTTGCGAAGGAAGTCCAATTTCTCCAGGGGAAATTGCAAGGCCCGATGGACTCGCCCGCGTCGAGCTTGGAAGTTGGAAGTTCCTCTGAACTGGCGCAACTTCGCGCGTCCCTCCCTCCTCAAAGTATCTGTGACCGACTGTTGAACAGCTACACCACTAACTTTGAGAAGACATTTCGAATTATCCATGTCCCTTCATTCTTCCAGGAGTACACGCAATTCTGGGCTAACCCAGATCATGAGCGTTACCAGTCATCCTCTGCATTTCTACCGCTTCTCACGGCGGTATGCACCGCATCACTGGCGCTAGAAGGCCAGCGGTTGAAGGAAAATGACATTACCCTGTGGGAGTATTTGAACGGCCCAGCACTCGTCCTGATCCAACTTTGGCTTCAGAAATTGAGTCGAAAGCAGCGGACTGAGCTGGCTCCACTTCAAATTGAGACACTTCTTCACTTGAGTCGCCGTGTACGACTAGTGCCCACCGAGGAAGTGTGGAGGGCCACGGGCAGCATCGTTCGTTCAGCCATGGTGATGGGTCTGCACCTGAATTTGAGAAACTGTGCGGAGCTATCGGCCTTCCAGGCGGAGATACGGCGCCGACTCTGGATTACTATCGTGGAATTGGACCTTCAAGCGTCTATCTCGTCGGGGATGCCTATGATGGTGTCTCCCTACGACGTTGGACCACCACCGGCCAACCTCAACGACTCCGATTTCGATGAGACCACCATGGAGCTTCCGCCCTCGAAGTCGTTATCGGAATGGACAGACTCTATCTATCAGGTGTCCCTGGCCATGTCCCTGGCAGAGCGTATACGAGCATTGTCTTTAGTTCGAATAGCATATACGAGAGCCGATCTAAGCGAAGTGGTCCAGCAGGGACGAAAGATCGTAGAATGCCTGCGGCAAATACCTTCTCACTTGAAACTGAACGAAAATCTTACGAATGGCGTCAATCCGACAGTGCTGCTGAGTCGGGTTCTACTAGACATTTATACACGCAGGCCTCTGTTATTCCTCTACCGGCCCATCGTGCTTGGGCATCCTCGCGATGATCCGGCTTTCCAAGAGGTCTGCCAAGCCTGCCTAGAGTCATCCCTAGCTATCCTATCCTACCAGGACCACTTTGACCCCAATGTAGCTGATCTAGAGGTGTTCAACTCAGGCGCATATTGGGAGCTCTTCCAAGTAATCTGCAACGGCGACATTTTATGGGCCGCTTTAAGTGTGTGTGGATACATCAAGCACTCTAGCCTACCTGGTCTAGCCGCGCAGTGGAACTCAACACACAGCAAGGCGAGTTTGACTCGTATTGTTGAAAACACTTTGGACAGCTTAACCCTCCGTATTAGCGAAGCAGGGAGTAACCTCAAGGACGTTCTGCTTCTCGCAGTCGTTCTACAATCCGTGCGCGCCCGCGGTTCGACGCACATGCAGGAACAACGCATGTCGCAAGGGGCCAAACGGGCCTTGGCTGCTTGTCGACAACAGCTACTTCCCGCGGTTGCGGAGGACTCGCTGGCATTGAATCTCACCGATTTCGCTCAGATGGTAAGATACCGGAGCCCGGATCTTTCGTAGCGGGAGTTTTTCTACTAACCTGGCCGATAGCTTCAAACTACGCAACCGATATTCAACTCCACCGGCCCAGGGTCGTACACGCCCTCCACTGAGCTCCACCTGCCAGATGATTTTCTGGCTCAATCATCGGCACTGGCTATGGAGTTCAATAATTTCCAAGGGGATCCGTTCATTATTGAGAATGGCGCTTTTGCGTGGAATCTTTAGGGAGTCTTAATATTTTCGGATTTAGACCCCTGGCTCGTTCCGCATAATGAATTGTTCTAGATAAAGATATGTAAATGATGCAAAAATATACCCCATGCTCCAAATAAGCATTGACTATACTTGTAGCGCGGCCCAAGGCTTAGATAACATTCTATGTAGGTATAACCCTTACAGCAGTGCATAGATGGTCCATATCGTATGTCCTCCACGGAGATAAACTGTCGGATCCGGGCATCCGGATCCGAAAAAGCTCTCAGAGTCACATTCTTACCTCCGGATGAGATCCGCATAATTGATTCGTATATAGATATCTTAAGAATCCTTTGAGGTCAGCTATACTACCCTCCAAATCCACAGACCGAACAAACGCCATTCGTGCTTTTGACGGATTAAGTCGTTAGAAATTTATAGGACCCAAGCTCAACCCACTCATACCAAATACCATGTCGACTCTACACAATGTTGCTATCATCGGTGCTGGCCTTTCTGGTCTGGCACTAGCTCTTGCTCTCCATCGCCGGTCTATCCCATGTACAATTTACGAGGCCCGATTTGCGCCGCTAGATATTGGAGGCGCGATTATGCTGTCTCCCAATTCACTCCGCATCCTTGATAGCCTCGGAGCATATCAACGTATTCGACCGGAGGCATACGAGTTCGATAACTTATATTTTCGCTCTCCTGATGACGAGCTGATCGACACATACGAGTTTGGACACGAGAGGTACGGCTACCACGGCCTGCGGGTCTACCGGCATGTCCTCATCAGGGTGCTCTCAGCACTGGCCGCAGAGGCGAACATCCCAGTTCAGTACAATAGGAAGTTTCTTGAGGTGATTTCTGAGACAGAGTCAGATGTAACCTGGCGGTTTGATGACGGCACTACAGCGTCAGCAACCTGTCTGGTGGGCGCTGATGGGATCCATTCGAGAGTCCGAAAATACCTGTACCCGGATTTGGAACCGAAATTCACAAACACAGTGGGAGTGACAGCTGCAGTTCCAGCTAGTCAATTGATGGCCCCCGATGGGTATGAAATGCCGGTTACCATTATGAACAAGACGCACTGTGCCTTTGTGATTGCGCCACAGCTGAGTGATGGGTCTGAGGTCCTGATCGGGAGACAGAAGCGTGCTCCGCAACTGGATCGACAGGGCTGGGATCGACTTCTGCGAGATAAGCAGTGGTGTGTGGATTTCTTGCGAGACGGAGCCGGTGATTTCCCGGTGATTGTGCAGCGCGCGGTGTGGCAGACCACCCCGGATAAGATTAACTTATGGCCATTTTACGTTGTTCCTAAGCTAGACCGATGGATTTCGCACTACTGCCGAGTAATCATCCTGGGCGATGCAGCACATGCTATCCCTCCCAGTGCGGGGCAGGGGATCAACCAGGCTTTCGAAGATGTCTATACGTTCTCGCTGATCGTGGCTGGGGGGAGAAATGACATCTCCCTGGAGCAGGGCTTGAAGGTGTGGCAGCAAGGACGGCAAGAGCGAGTCGACAAGGTGCTGCAGCTCAACGAACAGATTGATAGACGCCGAATGCCGAAGCAAAGTGAAGATGAGCAGTCGGACGCCCACCAAGCTTTTGACTTGGACTGGCTGTATAGACCAGATTTTGACGCGATGGTGGAGGAATGGCTCCAGATGCCCAACCCGGCGCTTGGCTGGTCAAGTACCTAGATTTCTATCTCTTCTCGCATTTCTTACATTCTGGTTTTACAGCTGTATGATACATTCTCTTCATTGTTTTTGATATGTTAGGTACATATATAGTAGGTACATTCAATGCGCACTTCGGTTTTACAAGACTCTGAATAGTAACGCTTCACAGGTACTTATCAAAGAACTGCACAATAACTTGGTAGCCACGTTGGTACTCGTTCCATACAACGAGACGGTTCAAATCCCCCCTAATCGTGCAAAACGGTTAGCGCTGCTCTCACTTAAGATAAGCTCAGAAGGGCAGCCATAGCATACCGTGCACTCATCCACCCATGTATCTGCGATGGAAACATCTCAACGTGTGTCTCCGCTCGTATATTCTCCGCATATCTCGCCACCAGGCCGGCATCCTCGTCTCCAGAGACAAGCAACGCCATAGGAACCGTGACATGCTTGGCCTCCTCGGGGTCTACCCGCGCCGGAGATGTTTGCGCAGCGACATCAAACAACGCGTCTCCTTGACATGCTAATGATACCAACTTTCCACCCCAGCAGAATCCGAAGATTCCCAATCGCTGGATCCGCGGGTACACGGCTTTCACACATTTCGCGAAGGTTCGCACATGAGGGACCACGATCGCAGCTGATGCTTTTGTTTGGATGAAAGTACCGAGTTTCTGTTGTTGCTCCTCCGTGACGGGGGGTACCCATGATAGCTCTGCGGTGGAACCGCGGAACCAGTCTGGGATGATGACCAGGATTGGCTCTTTGGAAGAGTGTGCTAAGATATCTGCGCCTCGGAGAATCTGGGAGGAGAAGCCAAAGATGTCATAGACCCAGAGGACGGCTCGTTGCGCCTTTGTGTCTCCTGTTATATCTATCGTTTAATGTGGTCAGCACAGCAAATTGTATGTAGACGAAACTGCCGTGGTGCACCGCTACGTACAGGTGTCCATGCCGTCAAGCTCGATCCATTGTCCTTTTGCGGTATATGAAAAAGGCTTAGGCACAGGGCGCTCGCAACAGGCCTTGGAATGTTCGGTAGACATATCTGGATAGACGTTGCGATAGACAGGGCTAGAAGACTCGATGTGAAGAGTGAATGATGGGTGGTCGTCTTTGGCCATTTATCTAGCAGAGCGCCGCCCCCAACCAAAACGCAAAGATATCCTCTTTGGGGTTAAGCGCATTGAGCAATGTCTTTCTCGTCAGCATGTTGGGATTACTGGATAGAGAATACATAAATGACGCATATCCACATCCACGCTGTCGGGGATAGAGTCATTTAAATCCGACGAAGATGCTGCGCTAAACCATATCGAGGAATCTTTGCGGTGTGGGGTCTGAATTTGAGCATCAATTTGCGTATAAATATGAACATAGATATAGGACAACGATAGGATAGGGCTACAGAGATCGTTGCATGTACACGGATCATAGGATTAACATTTGAGGAATTACACACTGGCCCCGGTAGATAGCTTCCAATGCACTATTCGCAAGGCCTCTGACGGGCTTCTCCCCACACCAGCGCTTCAACATATCGATGGCTACTCGTCGCCTGGTTGCGCATGGGCTATGTTGAGCAACGAGTCGCAGCGGAAAGACCATTTGAAAATATGCGCACCCAATATCACATTCTTCAAGATACCCCGCTGCGGATAGTATTGACGCCGAATCGTCAAGGAAAGGTGCGACATCCCAGTCATGACATGGAAGAATGATCGACAACAGCGAGAATGCAAGGAGGTGGGCGGTGCGGTAGTTAGCGATAACCTTAGCATGGTATGGGTTGTCATAAGTATATCGCTGGGTTAATTCCACTGATTGAGGTATCGTGGGCTGAGTTGATTCAGCAATGGGATGCTCGTGCTGCGATATCTGGCTCCATATACCGGCTAGATTTTGCAAATGATTCATCAGATCCTGCACAATATCTTCCCTGGACAGCCTGCTTGTCTCGCTAGCCGTCTCGTCTGCATTGAGCGCCGAGAGATACCTTGGCATAGCAAGAAGTATGTCATTCACCAAGTCCGAGCTGGACTTTTTTGACAGAGAGAAAGGAATCGTCAACCACGGTTCACCAGCGAGAGGCGATATTTTTCCTGTCATTAGAGATGCGCAAATCTAAAGTACTGAGATTAGCTTTTGTAAAACGCTTCGCTGGATGATCATCATACGGCATGATTCCGGACGGCATAAAAGAGGCTGTGGTATGGGACCAAGGCGCAATTTCGAGGGCCTTGAATCTGGAGTAGGACCACAGCGCCCTGAACGTGTTGATAGTAACCGTTGAACAAAGTGCCGCAGAGTGCCTCGAAAAAAGAGAGGACGATCGCTACACAGGTCAATGGCAGGAAGTCTGGGTTCTGCGGGTCTGTCACCAAGGGTAGCTGTCTCCGTAAGGATATGAGGGCCTGACAATAGTAGCCGAGGGATTCTACAAAGATGCGCTCTTCACGCGACTGGATCGCTAGCAAGAGCATCGAAGTGGCTAACACCGCAACTCGCGTCTGCTGCCTCGACTGAGTGATGAGGTCGGGAAGCAGCAGTATCCAGGATTGCCGTCCGTTGGACGAACGCGCGGAGTTTGAATAGAAGTACATCATGTTGGATACAAGTTGAGTATCCTGCATTGCAGAACTTTGAAGTTGAATCATTGGCAGCGGTGCGCCAGTGATTCCATCGTTTGCCGGGTTCTTCCTCTCGCATGTTTTCGCTCCCCTGTTTCTTGTTGTGCCCTGTGTTCGGGAAAGGCTGGAGTCTACAAAGATAGCCCCTACGATGGGTCCTGGACATATCTTGTTTGTCGCGGTACATGGTCCGCATTGTGGATACACGTCATCACACTAGAGGCCGTCGTTATAATCGAGAAAGTTTTTGGAAGAGTTTGGGTCTTTACCTTTTTCTTCAACTTCCGACACGTTTGGCAACCTCTGCTTCGTCCACCACACCGTACCATAGCTGGGATGTTATTATGAAGGGGAGGGGATGTTGTTTTGCTAACTGTGGAGCTGATTCCAACGCTATTACGGATTAAACCTAAATCGGCAACTGGGAAGACCTAAATTAGGGTCACCGTGGCACATAAGGAATTCAACCAATAGGCTTACAACCTCCTTGACTAGCTTAGAACTAGCTAACAAGTCCGACTTAGAGGGACCCAGGAATATAGGATAGAGTACCGTCAATGCCTCGGCCACAATAATCACCGACGTGCTGTAAAAGTCTCGAAGTGCAATCGATGAAACAATGCCCCTTGCCGAGGAGGACAGCGCCTCAGAATATTGTTGCATGCTGTGAGGACACTGTATACGCCAGAAAATAATCTATAATACCTCGCCAGATGTAGAAATAGTGTTGGGTGGGACTAAGACCTACTGCACAATAAGCATATTTGCACCTAATGCGCGAGGCAGACTCGGTTTTTGCTCGTAATTGAACGTTGGCACGGACTTTCATCCTATATAGAAGGGTTACTAGCCAATCCAAGTGTCATTCTCTTTAATGGTTACTTAAATTGGTAGCTCGTTGTCTACGTAGTTCAATAAGTCCCTTGAGTCATCGTAGGTGGTATACTGACCGAAATCATTACCGCCCTATTTTTTCTTTTATTTTCCGGAGTAGGAGATAATATCTAATACAAATCCTTCTAGTTCGCTCTACCTCTCCAACGTTAGTCTCCTTCATCATTATTTCTGTTTCCTTTGCGATAGTTCTCTCCTCGTCCAGCTCTACCTCCATTTGTGCGATCTTCCGAATTGCTCTCGCCAAAGTCTCCACCTCGTCTTACAAAATCCATGCATACCTTTCCAGAACAGACCTCCACTCCCTGGTGCAGTACTCAAACTGTGCTCAAATTCTTGATCACAGCCATATATTTACATGCCGAAAGTCTTGATCCAAGCTGCTGCTGCCGGAATCCATGCTTTATAAGTTTCTCTAGTATCATATGTATCGGAGATGTTTCGAGCGCAGTGCGGAGGGTGACAAGTGTGTATCAGGTGTAGGATACGAATACGGGCTCGTCCGTTGCTACAAGGAGTGCGATGAACTTGGTGAGGCTTATGATACCCGAAATCTATCTTTGTTGCCGGTCCGGGGGGGTGGGGGGTTGGCAGCTGGTACACATGTATTCCAATGATAGTATGCGTCCCAGTGGAAGTTATAATGACTAAAGGACTCTGCTTGGTCGGTTATCGCGTCTGGCAATTCGGAGAGGTGTACCAGGACCTCAACAAGTACATCATGGTGCTCAGGAATCCGACGTGCACAGAGCAGAATTTGAGACGTAGGAATCTAAGGCCTGCTTCAACAGCTGTGTAGTCTAATACGGGGACAGCAGCTAGCTACTCGGTAGCCTCCTGCGCATATATTGCGGGTGAAGAGATTTTGGAGGATAACGAACCGAGGGTCCGGGACATCATCAACGTCGGTCATTCCTAAAAAATGCAGACGAGATAGTGGAGGATTCAACTACGAAGAGCGAGAAATAATTTACTTCTTCCAATGTGTTGGCTGATGTCATAGGTTGCAGCCCTGGTTTCTAACTATCGATCTTAGTTTAGCTAGCTGGGGACTCTCGGTTTACCTACTCCAGTAGTTCCGTTGCTTAGAGAACACTTATATGGAAGGTAGCCTTCTTAGTGCAAGAGGAGTTGAGCATATCCTAGGCATTTTACACATATAGTGTTTTCCACAATCTCGGTGTCCTCGCTATCTTCGGCAATACAAAATAGAGCGTGGCAAAACCTAAACGAACCTTAGAAACTGCGTTGAAGCAATCTCCATTGCTATTACCTACCATATTAGGGACTTGATAGTTAGACCTATTACTCAGATAATCCCTGCTATCCCTCCATCAGATGTCTGCAAGGCTAAAACTGATTTGGAAACTGACACAGTACCAAGGGTAATTCGGCCCTATCCGCACCCGGATCAGTATCAATCTCCGCTGAAGATTCCGCAAAAACCTGCAGCATAGTCGGATTGGAAACTTGATGCCTCGTGTACGCGGATTACGGAATCATATTTTACCTTCGTCGCATACAGTGGCCCTAATACGAAGTCTCGTGGGGCTTGCAGATGACCTGGATCACAGCGATTCCATCACCGGTTAGAAAACGCGCCATGCAGGCGAATTCATGATCGTCCGTCTCGATACCAATCTCGTGACCTCCGCGAATGTACACATCCCTGGATTTGTCGACATACCATGCCCACGTTACATTGTCACCAGGGTTCAATCTCCCCCCTGGAAGCGAAGAATTCATCACGCAAATGCACATGCCAACAATAGATAGCCTCCAACTGAACCGTGGCAGGCAGGCGTCAATACCATGTAGCACATAGACACGTACATAACAGCGAAGGCTTTGTGCGAGATTTGCTTGGTTCTGTGGAGATGTGATCCAAAAGTGCTTTCAGTTCGAATCCTAACTACATGGTGGGTTCCCTACCGAGTCGTGCTTACGAGCAGGGTATGAACGACATTTGCAGCTGTTGATAGCACTGCCACCAGTAGTATGATTTACCCGATTATCACAGATAGATATAGACACTTTAAATAATACTACGGTACGTTAGGTGGCTGAACGTCGTAGGCTGCAGCCTTGTTCATACCTTGATGTGTATTATATTCTAGTCAATAGAGGCCTTCTTCATTGCGTAGACCAGATGAGATATATGTTAAGTATACCTTACGGATAGCAATTCAATCTCGAGAATTGAGGGACAGGTTGCCAAAGACCACCAATTTGTTGCGTGATGTTCAGAACTAGTACCATCTCAAAGACGGGCAGGTACAGTAGCAACACTTGGACAGGAACGAGCTGCTTCTCCGGCTCATCTTGAAAAACGCCAGTAAGCAATAAAACAGGAAAATCCCCCAAGAATAAAGAAAGGATGGAGCGAATGGTGAACATGAGATATGTTCCAGGACCTGTATAACCTTGCTCTGAGTACAAATATACAGCCTTAGAGTATGCAAATAGACCTGAGCAGCAATTTGAAGGGAAGTGTGGCGCAATGTTCACGCTCTCACGCCAAAAATATTCGCCCGATTACATTAGAAAACCCAGGATATCATAAATCCCCTTGGAAAACCCGACGTTCTCTTCCAGCTCTCCGACCATTACCTTTGCCTCGTGCAGCAATGACGCTAGCCTATCTTGACAATACTCGAACGATCCTGTGGACTGAATGTATTCGACGGCGTATTTCTTGATCGACTCATCCTCGCTCTTCTGTCGGAGAATATTGAGTAGTTGATGATTGTCCGGATTACTATTGATACTGTGGATAATCAAGAATGAGAACTTTCCCTCCGTGAGGTCCTCACAAAAGCCCTTATTCTTGCTATATAGGTCGCTTCGCAAGTTTTGGTAGTCGTCACGGATTTGAAAGATCACACCCAGTAGTTCGGCAAGCTTCAGGAAATCACTAGGCCAATTAGCCGCGTCAAGACGGTATAGAAAAGTGTAAATTGGGGCCCTACCTTGATACCTCGCTTTCCAACTGCATTAACTTGATTGCCAAGCGGAACAGTCCACCAGTCTTGTTTGCGATCATCTCAATGTACTCCTCTTCAGTCGGGCAGGTCAGTGAGTCTCGCCAGTACAAGTCCATGCCCTGTCCCCGATGGAGACGGAGTAGCTCCTCAGTATAGATCTCATACGCTTTAGGTCGGTTGAGCTCCCGGAGCCTTTCCTGGGCGAGAAAGTAAGCATAGTTGGCGGAGTTAATCGTTTGTGCGACGCCGAAGATGGAGTGAACTACAGGTATCCCCCGACGTAATTTTGAAGAATCTTGGATATCATCGATCCTGTGAATGGTTCCACGCAGCAAAAGAAATTAGTAAGAGTACCAGGGGCAGTTTTATCACGAGACTATTCGGAGAATAGGTGGGATCAAATACAGAAGAGAAGCTGTGTGCAGCAAACCAACAATCTCCGCGATGATGTTCAATTTATCCTCTGAGACTTTCAGCCATTCATTGAAAGCCTGCATAAACTTGCGACGAATGTCCTTTCCAGGGTACATCAACAGATAGTCAAGCGGCCCACGAATGATCTGTAGCCACCTGTTAGCCGGTGGCGGGCTTCATGACAGTGGGTGAGTATCGCTACCGTCTCCTTGTCAACAGCAGGCCTTTGTAAGGGCGAGGCCCCGTCATCGAAGAGGTCAACCGGCGAAGTTGGCGAGGGATAGCGTCCGTCCATAGGTGAGGTTAAAGAACACGCAACAAGTTTCCAGCGGTCGGGCACACCTGAAATCATGCTACTCCAGCTTAGGGTATTACAATCCGAATATAGTATCTTGGGAATATAATGGACATCCACATTCCAAGATACGAAGCCTTTGGGCGAAGCAAGCACGAGTGACATTTATATCTAAGTTAGCGTGAGGAAGAACTAGAAAGAAAATGTTTAATGCCGTTGCTCCCACTGAGGAGTCTGACATTTCGTTTGCGACTGGCTCGTATGCAACAGGGACTACAGGATCACCCTCCTCCGTCCTCAAGAATCCCCCATCCGGGGATTACCCAGGATGGCATATTGCCGGAGGGTTCGCCTGACCAGCTCCATCAAACAGGTGATGAAGTACCTGATTCCGATACTTGTGCGTTCAGCAGATGACGCGGTATATGCATGCAGACTCTCCGATGTTGGTCACTATCCATGTCATTCTTATGGATCGGTCAACTTGAATCAAACTATCATTTGCTCATACACTACTGCTTCCATTGCAACATGGTGGATACTGAGCTCTCTATGGAGTTGAGCGAAGGCAAAACATCATTTTTCCGTATTTGGAAAAGATAGCAACTATTAAAATGGATTAAGGTCAAGAATGTCATCAACCGAAGTCGAATCCAACGCTATCGACAGGCAATAAACCTATTACCGATTTCAACTACTCATATCTAAAAGAGACGGCGAACTGGAGATTGATAGAGCCCCCTTATTGTGTACTCTTCATATCCATCTTCTCATTTCGCCCCCAGAGGGAGAGCCAATCCTGAATGGAAACCGCCGATTTCTTCATTTCTGCAAGACACACAATCCGCACTTCATCACTTTGGATAACTCGTAACGCCTGTCGGATATTATGTGGTGATCGAACCTCCAGAGCTCGGGCGACTAAGTGCCCTTCAGCAGTATTCAAAGCGACAACAATTGGATGTGTAAGTTCGCCGTTGCGCAGATCTTCAGCAATAGCCCCCTTGGCTTTGGCGTAGTCAGAGGAGTAGACGTTCTTACAGTCGTTCTGCAGTTGGGAATACCATCTAGTCAGGAGCGGAGTTAGTACAGAGGCTCCATTGTTTTAGATCGTTCGATCGACTTACGCGATAGTACTCAAGGTATCATCGTAGGATCGATTCTGCAAGACGAGCTGCCCGAGAAGACGGAACAAAGCGCCTGTCTTCAAGTATGCCATTCGGCGATACGCCACAAGTCGCTTTTCTGGTTGGACTGGAAAAACAGAGAGACCATCTCGACGCCAAACCAGTGAGAGGTCCTGTCCTTCAAGAATCTCCTCGAGACATTGCATCAACCAAGGCGCAAGCTCTGGGAATTCTTGCACTGTGCGATTTAACAGTTGGGTTACCCGATAATATGCTCGGTTCGCCGTCTCCGAGACGCCATAGATTCGATGAGCAGCTGGGTGCCCTTTGCGATAGTCACTGTTATCACTGATCTACCAATTCGATGTTAGCGCCTACAAAAGCTATGAATTGGGAGATATCTCCCATACATCGTCGACCAGCATCAGGCAGAGGTGAATTCCATCCATGATCTCGAGGATCATGTGGTATTTTGCCGGCTCCTCTGCCTTAAGACCTGGGGAAAGTTTGTCAACGAACGGCGCCCAGTGATGCGTTCCATATATCTGCCGAATATAACTATAAGGGCACTCCAATGCGGTTATTTCAAAAGGGTTCCTTTTGCCAACCAATAACGACTTTCCGGAGGGCAACAAATCCGGCAATCTGTCCCATGCCAGAGCCGTGACTGGGATAACCAGGGCGGCTAATATAGCATAGGATGCAGGGTGAGTGAGAAAATAGTCAACAAAGCTCATGATGATGGTATGAAGTACTATAGGATGAGAGCCATAAACAGGATCTCAATGCGTAATGTGGCTGCGGTTGTGGTTGTGTTGACTTCGTTCCGGATATATCACTCTCCGCTGGATACTCAGAATATTGCAGTGCGTCTTCTGCGCTTTACACCTTTGACACTGACAGTTAATCTCAACTTATAGGTGCTATGACACCTTGGTGGAAGCTAACCCTGCGATTCAGGAACGGACTGAACCCTGATGTGGATGTAAGCCAGGCCATGTATAAGGATGAGGTCAGACTTGGAAAAAACGTTAAACAATCCTATCAGAAAGCGAACCTGGATGGTCATTTGGGACACTTACTGCAGGTGATACTCCGTGGAAGTCTAAGTATTTGAAATGCAGAAGGTTTTATGCTTTGGTCAGACAGGGGAATCGCTGGTCGATCATTGCGGCCCTAATAAAGTCACCATCGGCACGGAAAACCCTTTCTGAATTTATTCATGTTCTCCCACAGACTCTTGGGACGACTGCATACTACGCCAGTAGACATTCATTACCTACCGGTTAACTTTCAGTAAGTACAATGGATGGGTTTGACACCTCCAGCGCCCCAGCGGAATACCAGGACATTGCCTGGATGGCTCATGGTCTCATCTTCGGTATGGGAATTGGATGGGTCATCAACTATGTTGGGATGGTCTACAAATCATTCCAAGACCGTACTTATGGAATGGCAATCATGCCCCTGTGCTCTAATATCGCCTGGGAAGTCGTATACGGTCTCATCTATCCTTCCAAGACCCTCGTTGAGCAAGCCGTGATTCTGAGTGGGCTGGCCATTAATCTCGCTGTCATGTATGCGGCAATCAAATTTGCCCCGAACGAGTGGGTTCATGCGCCCCTGGTGATGAGAAACCTCCCCCTCATCTTCTTACTCGGGATTATCGGGTCCATCACCGGGCATGTTGCGCTGGCAGTAGAGATTGGGCCTGGTCTAGCCTACTCGTGGGGAGCGGCCTTCTGCCAGCTATTGCTCAGCATTGGCGGGCTCTGTCAACTGCTCACGAGGGGAAGAACCCGTGGAGGGTCGTATACTCTTTGGTGAGTGGGGCGCTCTCTCGCCGAGCAGACTCTTGTCTATACTTCACTAACATTGGCCCATCAGGCTTTCCCGATTCCTAGGTTCCTGCTGCACGGTGGGAGTTGCGTGGGTGCGTTGCACATACTGGCCAGAGGCGTTTTCGTGGTTGAAAAGTTCACTCGTACTGTGGTGCTTAGCTGTTTTCTTTTTCGTGGACGCATCCTATGGTGTTTTCTTTTATTACATACAGAAATTGGAGAGAACCAATGGCATTGACAGCACACGCAAGGATGTCTGAGCTTTCGGTCATCTGCTTGCTGTTGGGAGATCGGTTTGATTTTGGACTCATCGGACCCTTGTGCTACTCGACATATGTCCCTCTTGTGTCACTAGCCCTGCATAGTAGGAGAATGGTATTCCGCAGCCCTTGAGGCTTGGGGCGTGATCCGGCGTAACTCCGTCCGTGTGTGTCTAGTAGAAAATGCATGATATGCAGCCGTATTTTCCACCACTATTCCATGCAAACCATTAAGGCCCAGTACAGCTGACGATCCGTTTTTGGAGTGCTAGTCAGAGTCTATACGGTCTAATGACGGACCTGGATTTACTCCTCTATGGATTGATGTGAATCCACTTGATCGCGGGCTAGTTTGAAATAGCGTACGAACGCAAAGTCTCCACCCGCGGTTAGAGATATCGAGAATCAGGAAATAGCAAGCGAAGTGATCTGACAAGCCATGGCCCGAATAGTCGATCCAGTCTACCTACATAACTGCTGGTCCCATGGAGACCTCGTAGAGGTAGGTATTGATGAGTGGCGACTCAGATAATTTGGATTCGGTCTGACGCATATAGCGCTCAGGTGATGGCTCAGCTGGGTCGATACCCAACTTTGCTCGATATTTACACGAGTATTACTTGCTATACTCTTTTCGAGATAGCCTACGTACACTGCAATGTCTCTCATGGCTGACCATACCTCCTAGTTCGAGAGGTAGAATATTCTTTACCTTCACTTTTATGTTACTCAGGTGCTTCAGCGCAACTTACGCAACCTTTTCGATGGGTGGTCAAGGCCAATTCAGAGTTATCATTGTCGGAGGATCTATCGCTGGCCTTACCCTGGCGCACTGTCTCCGACGGGCGGGAATCGATCATGTCGTTCTCGAGAAGGGCGCAGACCTATCCCCACAGATTGGGGCATCAATTGGGATCATGCCTAATGGAGCCCGGATTCTAGATCAATTGGGACTCATTGATGCCGTGGCGGCAATCACGGAGCCTGTCAATACGGCCTTTATCTCCTACCCAGACGGGTTTGCGTTCCGAAGCGACTATCCAAGAATTATCACTGAAAGGTCAGTAGTCTAACCAGACGCCCGGGGAGATATATCCACACTCAGTAGGGTTAGCTGACAGGTTACTTTCATTTGGAAACCAGGTTCGGATATCCCATTGCTTTTCTGGATCGACAGAAATTCCTCGAAATCCTGCACACGTCCTACCCCAACCCGTCAAATATCCATACAAAGCATCGAGTGATACGCATCCAGCAGCTGGATAGCCATGCCGAAGTTTTGACAGACAGTGGACAGAAATACACTGGGGACCTGGTGGTTGGTGCTGACGGTGTCCATAGCGTCACCCGCTCGGAAATATGGAGATCAGGACAGGTTTCGAAGCGGGAGAAGAGAAGTAAGTAGTGCTGTGCTGTATGGCCAGGTTGATCCTTTCAGGACACTAATCTCTTGATTCGTCCTTGGAAGGAATGAGAGTCGAATACGCGTGCGTCTTCGGTATCTCTTCTCCCGTCGTGGGTTTAAACCCCGGAGACCAAGTAAATGCATTTTACGACCGGCTGACGATTATTACTATGCATGGGAAAGGCGGGAGAGTATTCTGGTTCGTGATTAAAAAGATGGACAAGATATACGTGTACCCAGACACGGTGCGGTTTTCCAATGAAGACGCCATCCGTACGTGTCAGCAAATTGCTCACCTTCAACTGATGAATGATATCACATTCGGCCATGTCTGGGAGAAGAAAGAGATTGCCTCTATGACAGCACTGGAGGAAAACATCTTTCACACCTGGCACGCCGACCGCCTGGTCTGTCTCGGGGACAGTATCCACAAAGTAAGTCCATAACCTAGGTTAAGGAGAGGAGCTGCGAATAACAATGTCCCAGATGACCCCAAATATTGGACAAGGAGCCAATATTGCGATTGAAGATGCTGCCGTTCTAGCTAATCTTCTCCATGGGACGCTCTCAAAGAATGAGCCAGGGAAGCTTTCACAGCCGGCACTGAATCAGGTCTTGCGGGAATTTCAGCGTATTCGCTTTAACCGTGTGAACAGGATTTACCAAGATTCACGGTTTGTGGCTCGACTCCATGCACGAGATGGCTTCCTTAAAACGCTCCTTGGGCGTTACTATGTCCCTTATTTTCCCAGCCTCCCGGCTGATATAGCTTCAAAAATCATCGCGGACAGCCCCGTGATAACCTTTCTCCCAACTTCCCAGCGCACTGGACCTGGATGGTTACAGTACAGCCAAAGGGCAAGAGGGCTAGCTCCCTCGTGGGTACTAGTGCTTCTGTTGATTTCTATAAGCTTGCTCTTACACCGGTACAAGGTCGCACTCATTGACCTTTGGCGTGACTCCTTCATTTCCAACCCCAGTTAAGGCATGCTAACTGGATTAGCTTAGTTTCATTAGTAGGTCTAGGAATATACAACCTTAAAGATCTCTTGAACCTGATGGTTTTTGCCTTCAGCTAATGTGACCTGTTGCCATTCTGAGTTTTGTATCATTTTACAGACCCCGTTCGTACCAAGATACTCATTTCCAGGGTGGGTGAGGTTTATCTATTTGACAGTGAAAGCCTCGCGTATAGCCTACTACAAAAATGAATGTAGTTTCTTACACTCGGATGACGACCTTTCCCATATGTTCGCCCGAATAGAGGTAGTCGAATGCCTCCGGTGATTTCTCGAATGCAAAGTTTTTGCTAAAGACTTGCTTTATCGAAATCTTCTTTTCATCCAGGAGCTGAGAGAACCTGGTCGGACTTTGAGCCAACTTGGATTTCTCTGAGAGGGTTATCAGTGTCGGCCCGATCACAACCAACCAAGTGAAATCAGAAGCAACAATTGAAAGAACTTACTTCAATGTCCCGACGCGTTGAAAGAGATCTCCTAGTGCCTGCACGAAGTCGTCAAGTTGTAGGCCACCCAGAAAGCCAATCCACGATATAACACCACGCGTTGGCAAGCACGCGATGCTTTTTGGAATACTGATACCTCCTACAGTTCCTAGTACGATATCAACACCTTATCCTTTTGCCAAGCGAAGGACCTCTTTCTCCCAATCGCGCTGGTCGCAATAGTTAATCGTTTTAATAGCTCCATCTGGCAAAGAGCTGCTACCTCTTGCAGTTTCTTGTCGGAGGAAGATGTAATGATCGGACAGATTCCATCTCCTAAGTATATCAAGAGTCCAAACATACTTACGCCGCCCGCACCTATACACTTAATTATCATATATTAGATAATCCAATCATACCCAAGGTAGCTCAAAGAAGCCTCTCCTACACCAAAGCAGATCGTCCCCGGTTCGCAGATCCCGTCATATTCAAAGCGTCCCAGGTTGTGGTTCCAGCGCATGTAATACATGATGCGTTCAACTCGTAGGAAGTGGAGATTTAGCCTAGCTCAAGTCTCGCTGTGCTGATAAAGATCTGTCAAAGTCCAGCCAATGTGACATACCTCTCCTGTGAAAGATGCTCCGGGATGCGAACAAGCACCCCCCCCTCAACAGTAACGATCACCCAATCCCTCGCCGCCCTCGAATACCTCGAAGAAACCATCCCCTCCCCCCCCCCCCCCTGGCTGGAGTGAGAGAATCTGTTCAGTGTTTGGCACAATTGCCTTCCTGTACCTGGACCTGTCAGAGGAACGCCGAAAGGCTTGGTAGGTGTCAGGAAGTGCCATTGTATTCATGAACCTTGATCTCCGTGTCAGATCTCTTCGAAGTGTAGACGGTGAAGTGCATAAGTGGCTAGGCGCAACTCTATCAGACGCAGCAAAATTATTTTCCCAAGTATTGCCTCTTGTGGTCCCTCTTCACGGACATACTCTACCATAACAACCTACAGGGCGTCTCCTTTCAGTCGCAGCATTTGAGGCTAGCCGCTCGTCTCTACCATCCTGCTCCTCAGTCCATCATGATCTACCTTTAGGGCCGTCACGACGTGAAGGGTTACATTGGGGTTTTGAGTATTCTGTAACGCTGGAGGCTATGCGCCATTCGCTGCACAGGCTGACTTTCACATCAAGGCAGTTATGATGGCCATAACAATATGCGTAGGCACGATAGGCACGGCGCAGATTTGAGAAGGACACCTTCAACAGGGAAACTCTGACGACACAGCTGGAGGCGGCCGCCAAGGAAAACATGATATCGATTTTACCGGAGAAAGTGACTCGAACGTGCAGATGCTGCTGGGGCGCATCGGATATATGCTTGTCGACTTCCATAAGTCCATTCGTGGCTTGGCTAAACTTAGCGAGCAAACCATCTGCGGGCACTGAATGTATGTATGCCGCGCAGTTGGGGCCTGGTGGTCGACTTTGATGCGTTCCCACACAATGGTAAGATCTCGATGAATGACGGGGACAAGGGCCGCCACGGAATAGCACAGCGAGGACAGAGTGAGTATGGGGATGAAGCCCAAGGAGCTGTCTGTCGCCGATGGCTTGATGCACGCTGATCTGTATGACAAGGTTGCTATAGCTGAGCGGGGGTGACTTAAAACAAGGTCACATCCCTTCAGATACTCGTCTCAGACAGGACTATCGCTGGCGGTGACCTGGAAATCATGGCGCACGTTGATCTGATACTGATACACCTTAGAATCCTTGGGCCGAATCAATTCGTGATCTGATAGCCCATCGTCAGTTCCCACACTAGACGATGTCATTCCCAGTCAGTCTCGAAGGGTGTACTGGCACACAAATTTCCTTTCAGTCTATGTTGCCGTTCCTCAGGAGACGTGAGCGATGATAGTGGTAGGGCGTTGTTTCGCTGACCTGACGCGCGGTGCCATATACGCGATCTAAGGTTTAAGGTATGATCGTTGTGATATGATCGGCCAGTTCCCGGGCGGAGCATCCGTGGAAGATGGCGTAGTGTTGCTAAACTACCAGCCAAAATCCCCAGACCGGTTTCCACGTTGGACCACACGGCGATACCCACAGTGGCATCTTCGGAATAAGTTAACGTTCGTCGGTGTTCTTACTGAAGTTCTAACGATATACCGTAATCTGGAAGGATTCGAAGACTCACATAAGAAATCCGGGTTCCGGAGTGTCTTGACGTAAGCCAACCGGACAAGAACCGCCACCGAGGCACTAAAATCCGTACGTTAGATGATCTCCAGCGGAACAATTGGGAGGAAGACTGCGTTGACATACATGCGGGCCATTCCTAGAACACTGGCAACGGCGTATTTCAGATCACGACGCATCTGCAGATTGCGAACCACAAAGACAGGAAGAACTCTGACAGTCATGTCAAAAATAAGGACACCGCGCTGAAGATATACAGAGCAACGATCACAACTGTCATATCGATGGAAACCTTGTTAGTCGCGGACAATCGCAGGCAGAAGAACTTCACCGGTGTACACTGCGCGAGAAGGAGAATCCAAAACATCATCCCAAAGGTCACCGCTAATGCGATAACTGCATAGATAACAACACGATGGATTTTATTGACGGTGACGTGCAAGAGGAAAGTACCAACGGAGATCTTGCACATTATGGACGAGAGGCAGTAGGCAACATCGCATAAGAACCAATACTGTCTGATAGGTTAGCGTCATGAGATACCTCTCACTACAACGAGGCCCAACCGGAAGAAGCTTACTTCCATGGCGGTTATTTTCTCATGATCTGACAGCGCCGTCAAATGCTTCCCAGTTCCGTATCTGCTTCCACCGATCATGCAGTCTGAAAACATGGCAAAGAATCCCTGCTCAGAGCCGAGGGACAACATTAGAAAGACCCTCCAAATGCGTCGTCATGCGCAAGGAACAGAGACGCACCAACGCCAATAACATGATAGCATCATCCCAGCCAAATGCCTTCACAGTCACCACCCGTACATAGCATCGAAGAGCTGTGGCCACTGTAGCCAAAGCAAGGAACACCTCTGCAACTGTTCGGACCTCCAAGATTCGGTTTTCGGCCATAATGAATTCAACCGACGATTACTTTAAGTAGAACTTTGAATATGGTATTCGGGTTCTCATATGGGTACACAACCAGCTGGTGACGGAAAGGAAACCTTATCACAAAATCCGGGGTTCACAAAAGGTCATGCTCCCCCCTGAGGCCCTGAGGACTTTGCGAACAGCGAAAGAAAGAGCAAAAAAAACCTGGGCAACGACTCCCATAATAACAACACTGGCTGGCTGAAGGGTTATTTTTAGGTCCCTCGGGGCGAGATCCAAGATCGGAAGTTCTTAAATGGTCTTGATCCACATTTACAAGCTTTGAGAGCTTGTGGCAAGTAGAGCCCGCGATAATTGAATGAACCATAAGAACATGGCGGCTCGCTACCTGGAAATTGAATCCATTCTTTACTGGCTCTTGTTGGAGGGCAATCCCGGCAATGCCGATTGAAACATTTGGAAGCCCTATCTTGGATAGTCAAGGGCTCATTTTTAGCTTTTGAAATCTCGCCAACCGCTAAACCTTTATCCATGACTTTTACATATCTCCTAGAGGTACATCCACATTTCTAATGGTAATGGGAAGGCTTTTCTTTCAGTTCCCTGTGTAAGAGCAAACTCTAACGTCTTAAAACATGATTCATTCGAGAGCTGAGCTTGACACTCGATTCTCTGCGCTGATTCGCCGGGTTTGTATGTGCATTCATGTGGGCCCGGAAATTCCTTGATCAGCCTAATAGGAGCATAGCAGAAATATATATATAATCTGGATGGACAAAACGATAGGTCTCGAAGAAGACATGGTACTAGCCCACACCAATCAGCTGTACTCCCCTTGACTCCCTCTGAAAGATAGAACAGCTACAACACCTTCGGGATAGCATTCGTTTAGTGCCTTAGGTCTACAGGATTTGAGTGACGGACCAGAAAGACTACTTGATTGTGAACGATGATTGGAAAGAGGGGTGCAAACCCAACAAACATCCCGCGGGACGGGGAATTGAATTTCCGAATCAACGCTAGTCCCGAATAGGGAGGAACACAACAACGCCTGCGACACGAAAGTTGAATTTGAATAGCTTCAGTTGCCGGAATTTGGAAGAGTGGGTAACCATTTCAATCATGTCGGAATCCTCCTTGGCAGTGGGCCTGTCCCTTGGCGCAGCGCTCCTTGCGACCCTGTTATTCTTCACCGCGCGAAGGAAACTGGATCCTCGCGAGCCACCCCTTGTCTCCAGCGCCATCCCGATAGTGGGCCACCTGGCGTTCTTTATGTATTATGGCCTTGAGTACTTTGCCACTATAAGGTGTGCAGATCTTAGTGTATATCTATAAGAGACATAGAGTAAGCTAACGGTCGGAGCCGCAAAACCCGTTTGCCGGCCTTCACGATGGACATGCTTTCTGCCAAGGTCTACATCATCGCATCTCCAGAGCTGGTCCCCGCAGTGCGACGCAGCCGGAGTGCCGTGTCCCTTGGTCCCATATTCGCAAATGTGACGGAGCATGCCGGAGGCATTCGAGGTCGCGGGCTGCAGCTCTTGCGGGACAAGGAGTCTGGGGGCCAGGGAATTGGGCAGCAAACCGCGGACTCAATGCATCCAGCACTTTTGGGCGATGGACTGGACCAAATGAACGGGAAAATGGTTTCTCTTCTGCAGACGGTGATCGATACGTTGGCGTCGCGGCCAGGTGTGGTGTTAGATCTCTATGAGTGGTGCTGCCATGCCGTTACAGTCGCCAGTACCGAGGCTGTATACGGCCCATTGAATCCTTACCGTTTAGAAAGTAACCGGCGCGCTTTCTGGTGAGCGGTTTCCCGATACCAATCCATGACAGGCCATAAAACTGACCCGTGTGTAGGCATATCGAGTCTAACCTAAGTCTCTTAATGATGGATATCCTCCCCTGGATTACTGCACGCAAAGCGTGGCAAGGCAGAGAGCAACTAACCCAAGAATTTATCCGGTACTACCAAGCGGGGGGTCACCTAGACTCTTCGCAATTGGCATACTCGCGATGGAAGGTCCAGCATGACGCGGGGGCGGCTATGGAGGACATTGCCCGCTTAGAGGCGCTCAACGCGCTCGGAATCCTCTCTAATACGGTTCCGACCTGCTTCTGGGTCTTGTTTGACATCCTCTCGCGACCGGACCACCTCAACATCATCCGGAATGAGATTCTGACAGGTGCGCTGTCGGTGGACTCGGCGGGAATTCACACCCTTGATGTGGCAGATATCCGAGTGAACTGCCCAACCCTCGTCTCAACGCTCCAAGAGACTTTGCGCATGCGGTCTAATTCGGCACAGCTCCGCGTGGTTCGTCAGGATATATTACTCGACGATCGCCTTCTGGTCAAGGCAGGCTCCATTATTCTGATGCCCGCGGCAACCATCAACAAGCATACTTCCGTGTGGGGGTCGAATGCCGATGCCTTTGACCCGCAGCGATTCAAGGAGACTGACCAGGCGGAAAAGCGGCGAAGGGCAGCTGGATTCCTGTCTTTTGGCACATCCCCCCACATTTGCCCGGGACGCCATTTTGCATCGGGGGAGATCCTGGCGCTGGCTGCAATGCTCCTCGTGCGATTCGATATTCAGCCGGCCAAAGGAGCATGGGTAGAACCCAAGGTTAACACGAAGGCTGTCGCCGCATCGTTGGCTCCTGCCGCTGAGCGAGTTGAGGTGACATGCTCTGAGATACCCAAATTTGCGGGCGTGGAATGGAGATTTCGGCTGACGCCGGGAAAAGGCACCTTCGGCTTGATCACCGGATAAGTATCTGCCTGAATTACTCTAGCTGCAATATGTATAATACGCTGGGATCAGGGCGGGGCGTAGGCAAAATTCCACATCCAGTATGCCATGGTCAACTTGTCGGCGAATGACAAAGAGCAACGATAATCCGATTGAGAATACCAACACCAAACCCCACTGAACGCAGTATACATAATTCAATCCGTGTATATCAAAGGGTAGCTTTAAAAGGCAGTATCTGGCGCAGGTACGCGGATGTTTCCCTCAGCTACTAGTACACCAGTTCCAGAAATCCTGATACCCGTTAAAGAGCTTTCTTCGTCGATGTCAATACTTAGTCGCATCACGCATTCTCGGCCTGTCTTTAAACCCTGCAAAACTTCAATCTCCTTCCTTGTATTTCCCGCAGAACCCAAGGCTCCGTTGACATGAAGGTACGCTGCCAGAGGACCTGCGGCTGAACCTGTCGCTGGATCTTCCATTAACATCCCTGGGCTGAAAAACCGGGCCACATATCTGGGGACTTTGTCGCTGGTACCGGCTGTATTCCCATCCAGAGTTGTGAAGACATAGATCCCACTATTGTCGCTTTGTGTACGGGCAAGCTCTTGCAGGGCTCGTTCCTTATTAAAGATGACGGTGTCAAGAACTTCTCTGGTGCGAACTGGGACTAGGAGGTGGCGTGCTGGAGACGTGGTAACAACCTGTGGTTCGGCCGCATCAGATCCCGACAGCGGTAGTCCGATGTCGTGTACACTAATCCCAAGTGATTGAGCAAGGGCACCTGGATCATCATGCCTTTGCAAGAACTGTGGCTGGCCTTGACGCATTGATATCATGATCTGTGCAGAGTCTGACTTTGAAACGATGACAGGGAGGACGTCTTCACCCAGCTGCTGGTGATAGAGCCGAGGAGCTGTATCTGCGCTACTCATCGCACCACCCAACAGCCCAAAAGACGCAATCCACCACCACGCACCGAGTGAGTTGTGCCCTGCTCCGAAGACCTCCTCTCCATTCGGAAGAAAAGACCGTAATCGCCACGTAGCCTCGGGGTGCTCTGGGGGACACACGAATGTTGTTTCGGAGAGATTGAACTGTCGTGCCATTAGACGCATTTGCGTGCTGCTCAATGAATTTGCGGTGTTGTCTACGACCGCGAGCGGATTGCCTTTGTAGGCCGTTGAGGAGAATACATCGACAATCTGGTAAGGAATAGTGAACATCGTTTCAGAAATCATAGAGCTGTGTTTCTTCCAGATTGTGGTGAGGTTGTGAAGGGAAAAAGTTTTGTAGACCACAGGTGATTTTATATCCACCATAAACAGCATGTTCTACACGCCAAGCATGGAGAATCGACTTCTGATTATAAATTACCGAGATGACGAATTCCCGGCTCCAGTTAGTTGACTTGCGCTCAAACTGCCACACCTCGTATTTCCCGGATCGGCTATATTAGTTATCCTCAGCGAGATATTGATCAGATTTGCCAAGACACGGCAGGATGATCACAGCCCCGCATCGGGGCAGAAGACCTCGTCGCTATACTTCTTCTGGGCCTGGGAGATATCTTATGTCTCTATAATGTCCCATATACTCTGGATCATATAGCTATTACGTTGGTAGCGCTCTTCCTCACAGTCATGACTCAGAAAGAAGTCTACCATCTTCACCCCTACGGTTGGGAGACCAGTCCGCAGGAAGAGCGGTTCAAAGTTTCTACTCTGGACTATCTGACTGGGCTTTGTTATACACACTTCGCTATCTACTTCCGCCTAGACGATGGCAAGAAGCCCAAGGCTGCTACCACGCTCAAGGAAGGTCTCCAGCGGACGCTCGCCCAAGTCGGTCACCTATGCAGCACCATCGAGAAAGATCCGATAGGGGGCCATTCTTTTGTGAAAAGGAAGGACAGTACTGTGCAATTAATTGTGCAGTGGCTAGACTCGCCCGCGGACGTGGACAGATTTCCTTCGATTGACGACATGGAGCGTTCGAGCTTTGCTGGGATTACACTGGGTGATTTTAAGAATTGGAGCTTTGAACGGATGACATACGGCGAAAGGCCAGAGGCGCATCCAGATGCTTCTCCCGTTGCCTCAGCCTTCCTGGCTAATTTTGTCCGTGGCGGCCTGGTACTGATTTCTCACATGCACCATTACGCGAATGATGTGATGGGCTGGGCGGGATTTGTCCACCAGCTGGCTGAAAACTGTTACGCGATTGAGAATCAGACACCGTTTCCGACTTGGGATGCCGCGTGCAACGACGTCTCCCTTGTCTCCAAGCCTGACCCGCCCGAGGGGCAGCAAGTAGATGGACCCCCTGCACCACAGCTACACCCGGATCAAAAGCCTGGCCAGTGTCTCCTCTTCCACCTCCCCAAGAGCAAGGCCGCCGAGCTCAAGAAGCTCGCAACACCGCAGGATGGGACATGGATATCGACGTACGATGCCTTTGCTGCCTTTATATGGAGGACGACGACACGGCTACGTCAGGTTGCGTTTAAAACACCGCTTGACATGCCGATCTTTTGGTGCGAGGCCGTTGACATGCGTCGCCGCATGAAAAACCCTCCTGTTCACCCACGGATCCAGCACAACGTTCTCTGGGCGGCGCTGTCCGACCAGATGCCTTTCCCACAACTCACACATAGGGAGGTTATCTCGCAGAAACCCATCTGGGAGCTAGCGGCCTACATCCGCAGGATTACCAATACACAGACGCAGGAGAACCTGGATAGCACATTGAAGGCGGTCTCGTACATCAAGGACAAGACGAACCTCAACATCCGTATAAACTCCAAACCACCGATGTCCATTATCACAACCGACCACCGTGAGGCTCGGGTAACCGATGCGGACTTTGGGTTCGCCCGACCGGTGTGCCATCGCCACTTGCAGCAGGGCGCGGGTGTTACCGTGGGCGTACACCTAGTGTACCCACCCAAGTTTGATGCGAACCCGAACTCGGACGAGGGAAATATGTTCGCACTCATGTACGAGAAGGAGCTGGCCCAGGGCCTGATCCACGATGAGGAGTTTGCCAGATTCTTTGAGTACAGGGGCGTTGACAGTGAAGGATAGGCGTCGACTTTCTACTTATCTAGATGGTATTCTTCTACATATAGATGGACAGTGGATGTGTAATGCAATAGCATGGCACAGCCTACGTCTGCGAAAACTCGAACCAAAGAATACCAGAATAGCAGGAATACAAGAAAAGAGAAAGACAAGAAACAGAACCACAATGGAAAAGCAAAGGGAGAGTAGACTGCAGGATAGAGTACGTAGGGTTCGAGTACACTGACTAACTTTAAGCCTACCGGAAGCTCTCCAACGCACGTTGAATGAAGTCCGGGGTCTCATCTGCCTTGTCCAAAAATGGGACATGGCCGGAATCAAGATATTGGGTCTCGACTGAAGCACCCGCCTCCTTGGCCGCCGCAACCATGGCCTCCTGTGCCAGGATTGGGATCGCTTGATCGCGCGTGCAAAGAAGGTACCAGACGGGAACGTCTAACCATCCTGAATAGGCATTCTCCCTCTCTGTGAACGTGGCATACGACTGTCTTCTCAGTTTGGCCACCCAAGGTGTAGTAACTTCCACAGTCAAGTCATTATAGAACAGATCTATTGGGTTGGCGTTGTCGAAGATTTCCCAACCGTTGGAGTCAGGATGGTGGAATGGCGCGTTGGGTGCGTGTGAAACCATATCGTATAACGAGGCGTTGGATGGAGGCATGAACGCGCAGATTTGGACGATGCCAATGACCTTGCCTGAAGCATCATTCTGTTCGACAGGGTGCTTTTGCGAGAAGCCCTTGACGGCACTGCAGCCCACTGCACCACCGAACGAATGATTAATGAGTATCACATTTTTTCTTCCGTGGTCTCTGCCGTGATCAGGGTTTGGAGTTGGGTGACACTGCTGGCCGGGGACCCGACGGGCTGTTGGGTGCCACAAAAGTCAAGTTGCGGGGGCGATGCACCGATAACTCTGCTCCTCCAGGCTAGTGATCACGGACAACCAGTATTCAGGTGTATGCAATGCGCCATGAGCAAAGATGAGGGTAGATTTGGGACTCGTAGTGTTTATTTGGGGGTTTGGGGGTTTGACGTTAAGCAAGAATCATATAACCAGGTCAGCAAATCGTAGCCCCTCAGGATGCACATTGATGCCAGGTGCCCTAATCTCGACCGAGGCTATGATATGCACCTGAACAAGAGTACCAATATATACGAACTTACTGTGGAGCTGACCAAGTCCAGGGCAACCGTATAGACAGTGATTTTGCAGAACGGTGCTCGCTAAGGGTAGCAATGCGATCTTATACTTGGTACACTGGCTCGGAAAACAACCTGCAGCCACAGGAAATCAGCATCGGCATCAGAGAACGCCAATCCAATCGCCTTGGATTTTCTTCCTGGAAACAAGTCCCGTTTACTCGCATGATTCCCATACTCCAGATCCTTTTACACATTCAACAAATAGCCGCTATTTACCCGGGACCGTTGAAGATTATTCCAAAACAGTAAACCATCCTTCAGAGGCTAAGCCCCAATCACGGTAGGATGGCTTAGACACTATAGTGATTTTAGAAGAAGGTCACAACCTGGAGGATTGGCGTGTGGATCATGAGGGTCGGGGTAAGGCAATCATCAGATCATGTATTGCACCGACGTTTCGCCGAAGATGCGCCTTGAGGAATCGGGAATACAAGAAGCTCGGTATCTTCTTGATGGCAGTTGATAGATAGCATATTGGAACCTGGGTTATGTCGTCCATCTGCCTGGAATGCTTGCTACTTTGTCGGAATAAAGGATCCGGGAATTGAAACTCCCGTCGAAAACGTTTTTTCATCCCATAGAACGAGCACGGCAATCAAATCCTTTGCTCTTGAATCAACCGACCCCAAAGCGCTCAGCAGACAATTCCTAAGGTGAGGCTTGGTAGACTGAGCAATCGGAACCACGTGTGTTCCTTGCAGAATCGCACAATTGGATATGTTTTGCATATCGATCAGGTACATGGATTTAAACTTCGTTAATTGAAACCTCTGGGCCAGAGTATCTAGATTTTAGACAGAAAGACTCAATCGGAGGAACCGGTACTGAGCAAACTCCGGTTCCGAAATTGATCGGCGGTCCCTGCATATTCTATGGTTTCACATCAATATCAGCATTTGCTTAGAAATCGATTGCACAGCTTACACTAGGTAGTGTTCTGCATCCGGGCTCCAGTATAGTGTGCCAAGAGATACACCTGGTTGGAAGGATTTCGGAATTTAATCTATTTAGACCTGCCAAAGGCCCTTAGCCGGCACCCTACGTCGACGATGGAGAGACTACGGATGATGGGAATGGAGGCATTGAACCAAATGACACGAAGGATCTACTAAATACAACCGCACTCATGCCGGAGCCTTCCACGGAATCGGCATTCGGGGATGCGATCGCCCGCAAGGATGTGTGTGATTCTTTCTTGCCATATTAATCTTGGCGAGCCGTAACGAATATCCCTCTACTATGATTCAGTGCCCTTGGGAAAGCCTATATAAGGCGTAGCTTCCACCGTTTGAAGAAGTATCATTCACACGACTGCATTTCACTACTCCATTCTGCTACTATGATCCCCAAGAGCATCTTTGGCCTTTTGGCTGCTGCTGCCATGGTGCAGGGCACACCTGTGACAAAACGAGCAGTTGTGAACCATGACTCTATTGCTCCCTTCCCTGAGACAGTCCCCAATACCGCCACCGGAAAGACGTATAAGAAGTTCGAGCCGTTCCTCCACATTGCACACGGCTGCCAGTCCTACCCTGCTGTTGCTGCCAACGGTGATGTTAGGCAAGTCATCCCTATTCCCTATATGATTCGCATCACAAAAGCTGACATCTCGCTAACATCTGTAACATTTTTAGTGGAGGCCTTCAGGACACCGGGAGTGCTACAGGTGGCTGTCGTGACCAAAGCAAAGGACAGACCTACGTGCGTGGTGGCTGGCATGGCGACCGCTATGGCATCATGTACGCCTGGTACATGCCCAAGGACATGCCGAACAGCGGTGTGTCCGCCGGCGCGCATCGCCACGACTGGGAGAACGTCGTCATCTGGGTGAATAACCCAGCGGTGGCCAACCCGACCTTGCTGGGAGGTGCTGCATCCGGCCACGGAAGCTACAAGAAGACGAATAACCCACCACGAGAGGGCGAGAGGCCTAAGGTGGAGTATTTTACGAATTTTCCCACCAACCATGAATTGCAGTTCACCAACACACTTGGTCGTGATCTCCCACTGATTGCCTGGGAGTCTCTTCCTGAGGCTGCGAGACAGGGACTTGAAAATGCCGAGTTTGGCAAGGCCACCGTTCCATTCAAGGATTCGACCTTCCAGGGAAATCTTGAGAAGGCTGCACTTTAGAAAGCGTTTGAGATGGCATATCTGCATAGTTAGGTGTCTGTGGACTGTATTTTGGCTGATGTTTGTACCTAAGTTGAGATGCCACTGGCTTTATTTGAGCTGCACTCGAGAAGCAACGTTTAAATTTGATACATACCTCCCCAGTGACACTATTTGAACGACAGTATATGTATTGGTACCATGACAGGCCTGCATCACTTGCGAATAAAGTTGTTCCCTAGACCATGCGAGTAAACTTGGACTCGTATATATTTCCTTTCTCGCCAGCTGATAGATGTATTAAGACTTAAGGCGACAAGCATAAGTGTTTCATCTTTTCTGGGAGTTTAATAGTTCACTGCCTCTAGTGCTTAACGCGCATGTTGATATTTCCGTGCAGCCCCCACTTGAAGGCTACGATATTTTTCCGGAGATAGTAATGTCCAAGCTGTCCACCTCATTCATCAGGAACCTCAGCGAGTTGAGTATAGCGAACATGCCAACCCCATCTAGATCGTCTTGTAGGACGCCTCGGCCTTGCAATGTCACTAGGATCTAAATTGTAAATGCTGACATTGTGGTTTCCCCTCAGCAACAACTCCAGAAAGTACTTCGTCATGAATTTATTGGCTCCAAATGTGGTCTTTCCGTACCTACTGATATCCCTCCACCCATCGAAGAACCGGCGAATCCATATGCCAATAATCTCACTTTCTGTGCCTCCGCCATAACTTACACCACTGTTTCTGGTGATACATGCGATTCCATCACTTTGAAGCATAGCGTCTCATCTGCCTCTCTATTTATCGGCAATCCTAATCTGTTCAATTGCAAAGATATTCCTACCGGTACAGAACTTTGCCTCCCTTTCACTTGTGAGCCTATATACACACCTAAGGACAGCGATACGTGTGTTTCTATTGAAAAGTCCCTTGGATTGGATTATGCCGCGGGCTACAATATCCGTAAATATAACCCGTGGCTCACACGTGATTGTTCTAGTCTTCAGGACGCGAGTAATGGAGTATACGGGAAATCTCTCTGCAGCGCTCCACAGAGTGGTATATCAACTGGCACCGCACCCCCTGCAGGTGTGACTTCGTTGCTGCAGACGGGAGATGATACCGAGTCTCCGCCTCCAACCAACATAACTGTTCCCGAAGGAACAACCTTGAGATGTGCAAGATGACACGTTATGGCCGACCAGGAGGCTAAAGAAACATGCAAGAAGATCTGCGTTAAAGAATCTGTTGACTGGGATCTGTTTTTGGAGGCCAATCCATCCTTGGCAACAGGCGTCTGCGACGAGAAGCTAGTGGTTGGAAATGCCTACTGCGTTGGACCTATCGCGGGGTTTGACAGCAATTATAGTGACAGTGGTGACGATGAGGCATTGTAATGGATATTAACTGGGGGAAGCGACCGAGGTGTATATGCCACAGGTGTGTGTGTGTGTGTGTATTCATACGCTGGCCCCTCGCCCACGGCGATGTGCAGGATCTAGCTACAGCTATATATTTATGTATCTATTTACAATGAACTATTACTTTCCTGACGAACTTAGAGCCTTGTCAAGGCCTGTGTTGATCACTGTCTAGTTTTCTGTTCTGCGGCCCTCGTGGCGCGTGACTTCAAAATCTCAGAGACGCCTCCGCAAAATCCAGCACCGTATTTATAATACTAGTTTCTTATGAAGGTTAGTCTATCTTATCTTTCTTACCTTGCTGATTCCTTTCCAATATCTATAAGATTCTGCTGAATACAGTTCTGACCTTCTTCTGTAGCTCCTGGCGAGGCTGCCGCAGCTTGGGGCAGTTAATCAACATATAGATTACAGTTTCTTTTGCTTCGCATCCATATTTATTATCTTCTCGGAAGCCATATAGTTTATAATATAATAATAGCCATGCGTGGCTGGTTCTCAGTCATGTAAGTAGGTAGGCTCGGCTCCGCGACAGCGAGCTGTATAGCCTTTAAGCATAAATTAAGAGTAGTGCTTTATCAATCTAGTAGAGATACTCATCTTTCTTAAAAGTCTTCTATTTTATTCCCATTATTCTATAATCTTCTGTCGAATGAAACCTCTTGCTTAGAGCAGAAGATATTAAAAGAAGTTTTTCTTCTCAGGGCTAACTGCTTCTTTCACTAGACAGTCCACCATATTGTTCCCTGGTTCATTATAGTAGCCTGGAACCTACTAAAGACAAATAGAAATACGTTATGCCTGAATCTCTCCTGCTACTTGTTAAATCGCTTAGATAATTTGCTATCCTGACTTACTTCAGGGGTTCGCGATTACTTGGAGTGCAGACATGCTATCACTTAGGATTGTTGCTGGCTAATAGACATCCATAAAGTCAGCTTTTGTTAGGCTATCTAATAGACCAGGCTGGTAGCATAGAATATTGCTATAAGCTCTACTATATATACTGACCAAAATTCTATTAAGCTAATACTCACCTGTTGTAATGCTATTGTATTCCAGTATTAATCCAGGGTAACCGCTGCAGCTCCTAGACAGTTATTCTGTCCTGGTATATCAGAGAAAACTATAATACCTTCTGATAGCTGTCTTGTTAAGGCCTTAGCCTTGGCTTTCTCCTGATCAGGTTCGATTTCAATTTTAATAAAAGGTTAAGTTTGCCATGATACTAGAGATACTGGGCCAATAATTTCTATAGCAAGCAGGCAATTAAGGTTCATAGTCTGTATTGTTTCTGCTAGGGGAAATTATTGACCAGTTCTAATATATATAACTACTCTATACCATTGCTTAAATAATCACTCTGCGGATTAGGTGATTTTCTGGCAAAGTGCCGAGATAGGCTACAACTATCTATATATCTTGCTTAAGTTGCAAGTGAGTGGGTAATATATGGAATTCAACTTTAAGTGCCGCTGTGGATACTGTTCTAAAAGCAGAGAGAATCTGGATAAGGCTGTTCTTTGGACTGTCTCCAGAAGCAATAAGTGCGTTTTATCTCTAAGTGGATTATGCTAGACTGTGGATATATAGTCTACTACCGGTATTACACATGCTTGGTAGAGTTGCTATATCTGTTCTGGTTGGAGATGTCTGAGTCTACTAAGGGCTATATTTACCTTAGTTACTATCTTGACTGCCTATTATATATGCTCTTTCCATCTCATCTCTTTATTAAAGATAACCCCTAGGGGCTTGGTTGTGTCAGTTGGTTTAATAACCTGGCTGTTGATGAGGATCTGCCCTTTACCATGCTTACTCTTGCGGTGAGTTAAGTGGATCAGCTCAGTCTTCTCAGCAGCAAAGGACGCACCAGTCCGTCGCGCCCACTTCTTAATCCACGGGTTGTCTTCTTACTTACTGGATCTTCTTAATATTCTCTTCTGCGGATGGGCTTGTTCACTAGCGGAAATAATTGTCTATAAAGGCAGATACCCCGCCATTACTGTCAACAGGTTGGTCTACCAGATCTGAATTGAAGAAGTCAAATAGAATCGGTGATAGTGGAGATCCTTGTGCGAGGCCCGTATTTTCTAGTGGTAGGGTTTTAGTCTTGAAGTCATTAAATGTAGTGCTAGCTTGTCAGTTCTCCATGAAGCTGCAGATCCACTGTCAAGCCTTTAATGGGATGCCTTTGGCTCGCAGTCAACTGTTAAGGCTGATCTTATTGACCCTGTTGGACACGCCCTTTAGGTCAAATGTAATCAGTGTAACCACTCTAGATCATATCCATGCTTAACTGATCGCATTGGCAAGCACTAAATGAGCCTGCACAGTATTACAGCCTGGTCTTTCCCTAAGCTGATTGTCCGGGAGCAATCCAAATTTCTCAGCCCAATAGAGGAGTCTTCGAGCCATGACAGCCTCTAATATCTTTTCTAGAGTGTTTAGTAGCGAGATAGGTCGGTATGCCCCTAGTTGCTTCCAAACAAGTGTTGGGGTACCATCCTCACCAGGGGCTGTGGTTCCTTTAGCAGCCCTGGCTGATCGATATACCTCTAGTTCTCGGTTTCCACGGGAGTTCCTCTGCGGGAGATTCCACTTCTTCAACCTCAGGGTTTGCCATTTTTGGGAATATGCCACAGGTTGTCCGGAAACCAGTGTCACCACCTTATGCTCTTTCGCCTTATTCCAAATTCCTGCGCGAAATCGTAATTGGTTAATCTCATTTACCCTATGTACGATGTCCAGTCATATTACAGAAATCTAGCAGACCCACCGGATTGCGGGCAATTTCACTTGGCATTGTGGGCTCAAAAAAAAAAAAAAAAAGAAAGAGTGCAAGTGGTGACACTGGTTTCCAGAACTATATAGAGAGCCTATAAATTCAATTACTGAAGTGGACTTTTGTGTGCCTTGACAGCTATAATGGCGCTGCTATGGCACTCCAGAAGAAAAGTATTGACCTGTAAACTAAGAGGTCCTGTTAGTTCTTGATTAACATTACAAGATTGTTAATTACGGTTAATTACCTACACCAAACAAATACCCTGAAAAAAAAATAAGAGGCAAAATCCTATGTAAGCTATTATAAGATGTAATGTACTCGCATGCTAAGATCATAGTCTAAGAGCAATCTCTGAAAGCTTATGAGCAGCGAGTAAAATATTCAACACAGCTTGAGCCACGACCACATAATTCATGAACCGGGTACGGTACGGTACTAGTTGCTGTAGCTTTCCCTACCTGTGGGTTCGATGTCGAAATCTTTTTAAGTCCCAAGCACTCTTACTTAAAAGCGCAGAATCCCATCTACTCCAAACCAGCAGACCTCTGCCTCCTTACACAATGCCGGATCAAACCCGACCATCATCACCTGATTCGTACAACGGCTTCTTCCACCACCAGTCCTGGTCTGAACCATGGAGTTCATCCGACTTTTCGCCAGCCCAAGGAATAGTGAAATTCTATGATCGTTTTAAAAGTCAGCCATGGTGGAACAAGACTCTCTCGGGGGCATTTCTCGAGAAATCCACGAACTGGAGTCGAGGTTGGCCGTGGGGGTATTTCATCTACCGGACAGCATACGGTTCCGATGAGGACTGGAACCAGGCCCTTGCCAAACTCAATCGCTATATTTACTGCACTATAAGATATAATAATGAACCTGAACCAGCTAAGATTGTCTGGGAGGGCTATAAAAACGTATCATTGATGATAAAAAACTATTAGAGGGGGCTTCACCTGCCAAAGTCCGGCAACTGTTTCAAGACTGGATGAAACGACATCCAAAGCACAATCATTGTGGCACACCACGGATAGCCTTTTGCTTAATAATTGATGATCATGCTCTTCAGTCTATTCTGGCAAGTCCGGAGCCTTCCCTTGAAACTGAAAATTGGTTTACTGAAAAGATCGGATATGTGATCTTAATTGATCGCTCTTTTCCTGATAAGGGGCTCAGGCACGAGCCTTATAATGTGGGTTGGGTCCGTTTAACAATTGATGGGATTTGGTCATTTTCATATTCATTTGATACAGTGGAATTTGAGAGCCGATATCCAGCTATTGGAAGGCCTGGCTTAATTCCATATTTTGATGGTGACTGGAATTGGGTGGAGGATGTGAATGGGCAGAAGGTGACAGATATTGATTCTTCAGGTGATGAGGAAGAGGATGAAGATGAGGACGATGATGACGAGGAAAGCGGTTATGGTAACCATGATATATATGAATATCTAAGGGAGGGTGGGCATATTTGAATCAGAGCTTGTTTAATGTGCAGTATGCTTGTTCTCTCTGGCAATTGCTGCATGACGCTGCTCATAGCTTTGTCCTGTCACTGCAAAGTTACATTTAACAATTACCACTGTATCCACTCTGTAAGGGACTCTAGCTGAACCAATAGTTGTTTAGGTAGTCTATCACGAAGAGACTAAACTGAAGAGAAGAGAAGAAAAGGAAAACATGAAGCTATCGTGTATGCGATCCTATGTGTTGCCCTTCTAGACCAAGGGTCACATAACTGACCAGGGTTCACTTCACGATTGTAGTCTAAACCTCAATCTGTGACACACTCTACATCTTCTTATCACCCCTGACGTATATTCTGCCAAAGCCACCCTACAAAATCTCTTTCTATCCCATATTCTATATTATGAATATATAAAACACCGATGCTTTATTATAGTTACTGTAAACCAAGCTTCGCGATAGCTGAAGCTATCAGACTGGGTCACTATATTTAACCAACCTATGAGTTTCTTATTAAAACTATTACAGGATGAATAGATTGCTCTAACCTAAGCGTGCCTATTGAACAAAACGGAATAGCTGAAGAGGAAAAGACAACAGAAAACACGGTTCAGGAATAATGTCAGATAAAATGGCTATACGTGACTAGAGTCATGTGACTGAAGAGGGTCAAAACGAGGCCCCGGACATTCTATGAACATAAGCAAGTCAAGAATCATACAAGAATCATAGATGTCATCAGATTAATCGATATCTTCAAGAAGAGCCCAAAAAGGCTCTATAATTGATCATTTTAAGACGTTTTATGAATCGTATCCTATCTTTTATTCGGGACTGACCGAGTATCTAACAATTCATATCAAAATCGATAATCAATTCTTACTCTATTCCATTGTAGCGATCCTTAAAGCAACCAGCAACTAGTGTAAATGCAGCATATGATATGATATGTTCAATGATCGAGCTATCAGAATTCATTTACTATGAAGAAGCCCTAATATCTTGAAGTCTCCTGCGACCTTCTTAAAATCTTATGAAGCGCATTTGCAGTAATCGTGCAATATTGTTCTCCTAGTTTTTCCACGCCAAAGACCCAGCCAAATCAATATACCCCTACAGCAAAAACAGTACCCCCAGCCTGAATTCTCCTTTTTCTCATTGCAATTTTTGAGTATCCTGGTTCCAAATCTGCTACTACACGTAGGCGGTGTGTGGTATTGAAGGATTTCATTGGAAGGGAGAGATCGTGTGATCTGACTGTACCCAGATAAGATTAAAGTAGTAATCGATGTTATCCGTCCAACTCCACCTTGAACTTCATTTACCCTTTACTCATCCGAGATGTCCGCATCCACAGCAGATCCCTCCGTCAGTGGCGGTGATTTCCACGGCGGAGTTCAAACTAATGACCAGATACCATCCCCAGACACACTCCGCAAGGTCGACAACCACCGTGTTCTGGATCGACATGGCCAATCGCATTCATTCAAGAGCCTGTACTCTGGGCCTGGGACATCCAACCGGGTTCTAATCATCTTTGTCCGGCATTTTTTCTGTGGGGTACGTGTTTTCGCTTCATGTAAACCGGTCGACTAGACGAGAGCTCATCAATCGAAACCCTGCTGACGATATCTCCAGAGCTGCCAAGAGTTTCTCCGTACACTATCAGAATCGATCACTCCAAAGGTCCTCGAGCCTCTAGCAGTCAGTACATCATTGATCATCATTGGGTGTGGAGATCCCGCCTTGATTGAGATGTACGAGAAGGAGACCAACTGCCCGTTTCCGATCTATACCGACCCGACCAGGCAGCTATATCAGGACCTAGGCATGATGTGCTCTCTAGCCATGGGCCCGCAGCCAGCCTATATCCGCAAGAGCATGGTCCGTGTGGTTGTCGAATCCATGGCACAAGCGTTGTCGTATCTGCCATGGGGTCTGGCACACAAGAGCGGAAATTCCAGGCAGATTGGGGGGGAGTTTTTGTTTGAACCGCTCGATCATCATTCCGAGAATGCTGGGGATGAAGCAAAGCGGGTTAAGTGGTGTCATCGGATGAAGACGACGCGCGATCACACTGAGATTCCAGATCTGATGCGGGTCTTGGGTATTGATAGCAAGGGCATGAATCTCTCCGGTGAACAGTCGAGCTGAACATTCGTAATTCTGATTTATCTATTATTACCTAGGGTACTTTTATTGAAATATTGTTGGCTCTAGTTTTAGGAAGTAGCTCGACTCGCGCCGAATAGCCCTTATATCGTTTCAGAGCCCTCCCCTTACGTATACCTAGTTAGCTTATTCTCATGGGGATGGTCACTTCATTTAAGATCAATGAGGCCTTGCTTTGTACACAGAGTTTAGACCGTCTCACCCCCTCTTAAGGTCACTCACTGTGAGGAACCACCACTAGTAACCTTTATTGCTTCATTCTGGATCCAAAACGTCGTCCATGACCCATGACTATCTATCCTTACGCTTACCTGACGTAGCCTGCCGCGAATATGCCCTCCGAGGCCTTAGATAACTGTTGGGAAGCGTCCTACCAATCTGAATCACTCTTTCCACCGCCTGCCAACTGGACTACAACTGCAATTACGTTCCCACTGTTATTGACACCACAAGGTATAGATTACTACCTCATTCCCCGACTCGCCTGCTGAACTCTGTACAGAAGCTATGTCCGATACTGAGCAACCCGAGTTAAACGACAGTGACCACACAGATCAAGAGTCACATTCAGATCTTTCCTGTTCAGAGATGCAACAAAAGGATGCACCCGAGTCGGTCAAGCGTCGCCAGGGAAGGCCAGCTAGAATATATGTACTCTGTGCATTTCTCTATATATGTATATTTACCCCGGTGAGCAAAAGAAGAGGAGCGTCCGCCGAAGGCGTCATAATCTGTTGAAGACTACTACGGGCACTTTTGAAAGCAGATATCAATGCAATCCAAAGATTCCTACTGGGCATCCGTATAACATATCTTACATTTGAGGATCATAATATTGTGAAATATGTGTCTCTTTTCCATCCTAGTCCGTTTACCTCATTTTCATATGAGATACAACAAGTTTACTTGTTGAACTGACAAGGCGTAGGACAAAGTATGAACTCTATATTAGTAATAATAATAATGAGATGCAGAAAGGTGTATCATAAGTTCCTAATTACATTTCTGAACTATCAGATAGCGTAGGTGTTGTCTTTAATCACTATAGGTACATACATATACTAAGTCGTAGCGGGTGAGATCCGTCCTCCTAAACACCAAGAACCGTCAAAAGATCCTTTTCTTGGAGATGGAGGACCTCGTCTAGTTTGGTCCACAGCTTCGACCTGGCATCCGGGTTGGTGCATTCTAGCTTCGGCGGCGCGTCCCTTATGCGACTGATATATTTTCCTCCACCCCGACCGTTTGATGCACCGACCTTCTGCTTCGTGGGTTCTGGTAGACCTCATTGATGATGATGTGGAGGTACTCCGGATGCTTGCGGAATCGAGACTGTAGCTCTGCAACCCACATCTGCCAGTACAGCTTATTGGTTTGATACTCATTACCCCTCCTCTCTGGGCCCTCATGGAAGTGTTCCCCAATCGAGGACTCCTAGTGGTGCAGATGATCAGAGGCTCGGCACTGCGCGCCAAAGATGGCAAGAGTTGGAGGGTTAGCAAGACATGGGATAGGAAATTGACCTAGTGGATCAACGGAAACCCATCCCTTGTCGTGGCGTTTCTCGCAGCAGACACGACACCCGCATTATTGCAGAGGACGTCTAGAGCGCGTCGCTTTCCAGCCATCTATGACCGAATGCCTCGACACTGCTGAAATCAGCCATGTCCACCTACCACCATTCGATGATCGTCGAATGGCCGTGCTTCGGCGAAGCCTTTGCACTCTTCCATGGCCACGCTGGGATGCAGCTCCCACGCAGACGGCTCGCGACAGGCGAGGGTCAGGTTTGCCCCCCAGGCTGCGAAAGACTTGGCCGCTTCTAACCTTACACCATTATTGGCTCCGGTGATGACGATCCATTTCCCCTTCAGATCCGCGCCGGGGACATTCTGGTCTGTGAGAAAGGTGCTGTTCGCCCCCTCATCGCCTGGAATAGATCATATAAATAAGATAATCTGGAGTAAAATAGCGAAGCCATGGTGAAACGCGACGAGACGCAATCGGGATATCACACGCACACGCACACACGCACACACACACATTGGAGGATACAGGGAAGCTGGGTGGAAGATTGTGTCTTGGCCTTTAAAACCAGCCCAGGCGTGGGGGCCGTGCAAGATAAGGCAGCAGTCAATATTACCAACAATTATTACTCTCCGCCAAGGGGACACATATTTTCAGTCTAACATGGCTTGCTTTGTCTATACATACCCATATTTCCAGCCTAGAACCTCAAGTCACCAAAGTACCTAATATCCAGTGCGAGACTCGGATCCTTAAGCCGAGGGAGTGGACAGTTCTTTATGGACCCCACATTCAGGGGGTCTGTAGAGGGAAGGAAGCCATCTTATAGCTGTTGCATATCTAGTATCTAATGTAATTGCTATGCTGGTTGGTGAAATGCTAATCATATGAATATCGTCTCTAGTAGATCTATTCGGTAAGCTGGTAGTGTTGTGATGGATGATGAGGGGAAGGCCGACAGTTGTATTTTTATGGAGCTGACCTTCAAGGAGTCATTGTAAGATAGTGTCTGATCCCACCATCATGTCTGAGATTGGGAATTTTGTAAGTCTAGTTTCAGGTAATGAAGAAACAGTTTCTACGCAGCTGGAGCAGCCCCGGGGGCACTCGTCGGAGAAAGGCGAATAATGTATCGTACCACTCTAAGGCCTTCCGTCTACAAAGAAAAGGAGAGGCGTTCATCTAAATCTAGACAGGCTCTCATGAGCCTACCATGACAAGGTCTGGGAATGCGACGGTACATGGTGCCACAGACGATAGTACATCGTTAGACCATAGCTTGCCCAGACTCTGTAGAGGTCGGGGTGTGTAAATACCGCTATTCAACATGACACGAACTATTGGTATATGCACCATTTACCATTAGCAAATTTCATTGTGACTGAATTAGATTGCTGAATGTAGGAAAGTTATAGCTGTCGACAATATGCTGCTGTTGTCCTATCTGACACATGCAGAGTTATCCGGACAACGACATGTTCCTGGTTGTGCTTGATCGAAAGGTGTTCCAAAGGTGTAATAACAGAATCTCTACAACATTCCCTATTTATTCCCTTTCGACATATATAGTATGGTTCAGAGCTTGTCAACAACTGGGTTGGCGAGCCAAGAACTGCTACTCTCAAGTCATGATGTAATGGACGTCCGGGGAAATGTGGTGGATCCAGACCTTGCCAGTGGGATCCCATGGAAAGAGATTCCTCTACCGGATCAGCCAGCCATGGCCCGCTATTCTTAACAGGTTTGATGCAAGGGTGTCGATCGCCAGAGTTCCGGGGCGGGACTGAATTCCACCTTGTTCCAACAGAGAAATAATAGGCTCTTCCACCCCCCTTAGACAGTCGATATCTGACATACCCGTTGTGATTTTCGAAACAATACAGATCAACTAGTCCTCCAAATGAAGGTTGTCAGCGCTTTGCCTCTGTTGGCCATCGCTGCCACTGCGAGCTCTGTTCGGAATATCTTCAACTTGATCAGTTCCGGCGGCTCAGACGACAGCCATAACGGTCTCTATCTGTCCACGCAGCACATCGACCCATTGAATAGCGACGCTGTCTTCCGCGATAGTGATGATGCTGCAGACTTTTACCTTGACAATGGGACCGTGCGCTACGTTGCACCGAACGGAGCTCCCTTTGCGCTGGCTCTAGACTCGGGGGATGAAGTCCAGGGGAGTGTGGAGATCAGCGTGAGCCCCTTGTTCGGCAGCACAGGGTTCAACATTACCAGTGACAATACATTGGAGACTGCTAATCAGAGCTGGGGTGGATGGTTAGGTATGTTCATGCCCCCAGGGGAAATGTTCTTCTGCAAGTCGAAAGGAAAGTAGCCGACTGTCTTTTTGCCTTGCCTAGTGTGCGACCGCAGCGACGGTCTTCTGGGGTTGTACTACGAAAACAACGGCGCTGGAAGTAATCTGCTGGAGGAGTGTGATGCGATTGCCCTTGACGTTGTCTATAAACCCATCTCATAGGGCTAGTTATGAGACAGTGGTATGCTAGGTCTCGATGATCACTTGGCCCAGCACGTATATACGCCTCCTAGACTCAGAGGAGCGGCTCGAGGTGGCTTACATGGCTTGATATCGACCTTTCAAGTCGTTCAGAGCTTCATTTACCTGGCACATTTCCAAAACGATATATGAAGTATGAGTAGAAGATTTGACGTTCTAAGATTTTGTGTACATTTTTATGGTCCGTTCGCCTTAGCAATAGGGCACCAAATTGGGAATATGCGGACAAGACGTATGTATCTACACAAACGGGAATCATATAATATAAACCATGAAGAGAGTGTGGAGCCTTCCAAAAGATGCATGCTCAGAGTATGGAATGGTTACAATAACTCGACCTTCCTCGGGGTGAAGATAGTCTTAAAATTGTACTGACGCACGAACCAAGCGTTCCAGAGTTTCCACTCCTGATCGGGGGAAGCCAATCTCACCTGTAGAAGCAGTCAGTAATCAGCGTGCTCTTCATATTCGTAGGATGGAAAAGACGTACATCAAATCGTCGGAGGAAACTTGGGATTAACTTATATATCTCCATCAGTGAAATATTCTTCCCAATGCACGTCCTCGCACCAGCACCGAACTGGAGCATCATTCCATTCATAATTCTTAGCTGTTCCTCAGAGGCTCGCAGCCACCGGTCTGGATTGTACATGTCCGCATCAGCGCCGAAAATGTCTTGTCGGCGATGTATCACCCAGGGGCTACAGCCGACGATCGTGCCACCTGGGATGAAATGACCGGCGATATCGATCCCGGAAGGAGGGGTAACACGCTCAAGGGGAAGACCAGCGGCGGGAAAGATGCGGAAAGCCTCTTTGATGCAGGCATCAAGGAAGGGAAGCTTCTGCGATTCCGTCCACGAGACGAGGCCGGTTGGACGGTTCTCGACGATACCGTTCTGAACCGCCTCATCTAATTCCTCCCGTACCCGGTGCATATACTCTGGAGACTTGAGTAGATAGTAGAATACAGCCGCAAGACTAATCGCAGTCGTTTCAGACCCGGCAAAGGCCATGGATACGGCCATGGTCAGGACCCTTTTCTCTGTCATGAATTCGGGTCGCACCTCTCCTGCTTTCATGAATTTAGTAAGAAGGTCATTTTGGGACCCTACGTCCTTGGATGACATGCGTTCGAGCATCCGTTCGCGTGCAAAGACGGCCACCGGATGGGAATTATCCATTAATCCCCATTTTTGCATGGCATCGAAGATTGGGTTCTTCCAGAATACTTTGTCTAACCACGGCATCTGGCCAACCGGTCCGGCATAGTTGAAAATGCGGGCCAGGGACTGTACAATCCCATCAATGTCCTCATTCTTCTCGATAAAGCCATGTCGCTTGCTATATGTAATGCTACCGATCACATCGAAGGCGAAAAACTGCAACCAGCGTGCGAAATCACACACCGCGTCCCTCCTGGCAAAGAGGCGATCTGTCTGATCGAGGAAGAGAAGGGTTGTCTCATCTACCAAGGGCTCATACTGGACCAGGGAGCTCATCGAGAATGCGTGGTTGACTGATCGCCGAAGCTCCGCATGAAACCTCTCATCCAGAGTGGAGAACAGCGATGGCAACGGCTCCCCTTTGGAGACGGTCATCTGGACGGGATAAAATCCAGACTGCGGTATCATCAGAGATTATGCATGGACCGTTAACGATCTCGCCAGACTCACTTTGGTAAACCCCTTGTTCAAACCATAGATCACCTTGGCAGCAGCTGGGCTGCCGAATGATAGGGTGTTTGGCCCAATGCGGACAACATCGCCATGTTTGCGATGCAGGGCAATATGTGTCTCATGAGGTTGCCGCTTCCATACATCAACGAATCGCCACAGATCCGTAAACCTTGCCAAGACGGGGCCAGGATAGCGATTCAGGCCGTTGTTGAGGTATAGCTTGCAGATATGCAGTAGGAATAGAACGGCAAAGATGTACAGCGCATGCTTAGGCGCTGCAAACGAGAGGGCCTCACTAACGACTGTCATAATATTTTTGCTTCGTGACAATTCATGGACATTCACGACGAGGGACAGGTATGACGACTATGAGGGCCCATTATGTATATGGCCCCCGAATCTATTGTTAACCCTCTGAAATAGAGGCAAGTCTTTCTCCAACGAGATATGGAGTCGGCAGTTATGAACATCCGAAGCATTGTCACCAAGAACATCATATCGAGTGTGTGGGACCTATGACAAAGAGACCAGAATTCGTGTAATTCGTAAGAACGATCCCATTCAAGGGAAAAGCAACCCCGCACGGCCAAGACCCACATCAGGACCCACCGGTGGGAATTTGATGCTATCCATGGCATAGGAGAGTTGTCGGCATATACCAGAACGAAGATGTACCGAAGGATCATTGTCATGAACTCTGCACCGCTCGCATGAAGCCAATAAATATCTAGTATTCTATAATTAATAGTTCGTGATATTGGAATTGCCTCCCAATTATCGGCAAATGCTGGTACCCCTCAATTGCCGTGTTACGTTTGTTAAGTGCCCATAGATGTCATGAAGGAAACAATATGTCTCGTTCAGACAGGTCTTCCCGGAATTCCCGTGACTCAGATACTCTAACGAGTCTACCGAGAGCTCCTCTTGGCGTATGTCCTAACGCACCTCTCACGAATGATCATTGCAGACTAGTTTCCTAGCCAACCGGCGAGACACTTCGGAGGCTACTGCGACAAGTGAATGGGTCAACAAAATATCAGAAGAGACGCTTCTCTATAGTCCGGACCTATTTTGTGGCATAATAGCGAAGTTCTATGATAGAATAGCCGTGTAGGCTTCCTCGTTCCCTACTACTGCCTCGACTCTACCTTGGCAATCTCGATTTGACTACTCAGCTTGAGGCTACTGTAGCACCTAGTTAGATCCGCTCTGTACGTGTTTGTCGTCGCATTGAATGTACTGCGCAGCTTGGGAGTGCTACCAAAGATAATATGATGCATTCCCGTCAATGGTCCCCTACCACTTTATAGCGTGTTCAATAATATAATTTCTAAGAATATTGATATCGAACAAGATCTCGCTCAAAAGCAGAGAAATATGGACCCATGACGAAACTGCTTGTATCCTGCTGCGGCCAATTGTCCCCGCATTAGTGGACTGTCCATGTTCATATCACAAGTCCCCGGCAATTATAAAAACACTCTCTTGCCGAACACGTATCTACATGGCCAGGGGAACTCTGCCAATACCTCTGCCAAGTCAGCCTCTCCTGCGCTACTCAGGTGCAACAGCTCTAATAGCGACTAACTGGTCAGCCTCCGAGCCTCGTCTATACTTTCTCATGCGGGTTGGCTACACTAAGGGCCTTCCAAGGCCTGGAGTCATCTTCTTCCCCGCAAGTTGTCGTGCTGTGCATTCCCGGCTTTAGCAAGGATATGGGGTTGGCGTTTCCTCTATCTATCACTTCCATCAGGGGGAAGTTGCTCCTCATGATAGTTTCCATGATACAAAATATAATATGACCACCATCCCCCACTATCTTTTTTCCTGCTTTGATGTCTTACGTCGATTTATATTGCCTTCCCTCGTTGACCCCTGAGTGTCGGGTCTAAATTCCATCACTATGCCCGAGAAGAAGGTTGCTTTCCGGCATGTGGAGGACAGCAGCACCACCGTTGAGGAGGCTGGCACTCACATTGAAATTGACCGGTATAGCATTAATCACTATACGCAGTTGCTGATCTCCCCTGACTCAATGTTCAAATACTTAGTTTCTTACCAAACGCCGTGAACCTTGACATCACCGCCGAATCCAAGCTAAGATTAAAGATAGACCTTTATATCATCCCAATTGCGTCCCTGATGTACCTCTTCTGTTTTATTGATCGGGCAAATATCGGTAAATATACCTAGTCCACAGTGACTATGGTGGATTAAAAACGGACTTTCTTCCCAGCATGAGTGACGCTAACGGTTTACGCGCCATAGGAAATGCGAAACTGGCTGGGCTGGAACACGATCTAGAGCTGACAGGCTATGACTATAATACACTGCTTACTGTGTTCTACATCTCCTACATTCTCTTCGAGATCCCTTCCAACATCACCTGCAAATGGCTTGGCCCAGGTTGGGTCCTTCCTACCTTAACTTTGGGGTTTGGGATATGTTCTCTTTGCACAGCGTTTGTCCAGACGTTCTCTTCTGCTGCGGGAGTCCGCTTTCTATTAGGTGCCTTCGAGGCAGGACTGTTACCCGGTATCTCATACTATCTATCCAGGTGGTATCGACGACGTGAGCTCGCCTTTCGGATTTCTATGTATATGGTGATGGCCCCTCTCGCTGGTGCGTTCGGTGGGCTACTTGCTTCTGGCATCTTAAAGCTCCATTCCTTTGGAGGACTAAAGACTTGGCGCATGATATTTGCCATCGAGGGTATTATAACTATTGGAGTTGCTATTGTAGCATTCCTGACACTCACAGACCGACCCGAGACAGCCCGCTGGTTGACACAGGAAGAAAAGGATCTGGCCATTGCGCGAATTCGCGCCGAGTCGGAGCATACTGGCGTGACTGAAGTCCTAGACCAGCTCGATACAAAGAAAATTACGCTTGGGATTTTCAACCCAGTCACTCTGGCAACGTCATGGCTCATGCTTCTTGTCAATGTGACGGTCCAAGGCCTGGCTTTCTTTGCACCCACCATTGTCAGAACAATATATCCCGAACGCACTGTTATCTCCCAGCAGCTCTATACAGTGCCGCCCTACATCGTAGGCGCCTTTTCCACGCTTCTTATTCCCTACCTAAGCTCGCGTTTTAATCATCGACTCCTGTTCTTTGTCTTTGTTCCTCCACTGATGATGGCTGGGTACGCATTGTTTCTGGCAAGTACTAACCCTCGTGTTCTCTACGGGGCCACGTTCTTGATCGCATTCGGGTCCTTTCCCATTGGTGTCCTCTGCAACGCGCATGCGGCAGCAAACGTGATTTCCGACACAGCACGGGCATCCGCGATTGGGGCTGTGGTGATGATGGGGAATGTTGGCGGTTTAATTGCTACCTGGTCCTTCCTGCCATTTGACGCACCCAATTATTACATCGGTAATGGACTTAATCTGGCCACTGGGGCGACATCCCTCCTCACCGGATCCTGTCTTTGGCTTTGGACCATATGGGATAACAAGAACCGGGACAGAAAGGACGTCAGTCGGGCGCTTGATGGAATGAGCGGCCGGCAGATAGAGGATCTCGAATGGCGACATCCTGAGTTTCGTTGGAGATCATAAACCGATTGCTATTCCAGGCCCCATGAGGCATGAGATCTGGCCAAGGGAGTGGTCTAGGATGCCACCTAACGGCTATTTGGCACACGGTGCCTGTAGACATATCGGGGTGAAGAAAACCGAGATCAGCATGGCGGGCCAGTCACAAAGTATCTGTAAGTGAATATGTTTATGACTGAAGCTTTACCCCATTGCAGTGAACAGGAATTTAAGGAATTGGAACAATACATCGACTTTATCCTTCGTATGGCTCAGCTATACTCAGGCATTGCTCATGGATGTAGTCCAAACTCTAGTAAAACTGACTAGCTAGAGATGGCTTACCCCTTAATGCAATTGCATGGGTAGATTTGCACCAAATGATCAGAGTTATGGTTTCTTAATAAAACCATTCCATACCTCCTGTAGACCAGCGCATATACCTTTAGAAGTACTATGTCGGTCATGCAGTAAATAGCAGAGTTTCAATATTTCCATAACCTAGAAATTGTAGGACGTCGGGAAGAATTACTGGAAGTTCTGCGCGGGGAGGGACGGATGTTGCAAGAGTATGAAGAGATAGATCCGCTTTTCATAAAATACGAGCCACAGTGCATCCTTGACGTTGCTTGACTTGGCCTCGTCCGCCTCTGTGGTGTCATGGATGAGTCGCCATTGAGCGTACAACTTCCTCATCTCGTCTAGCCACAGTCAAGTGTACCAACTCGACCTGAACAGATCAGCATCCTTAGTATCACGATCAAGCATGGCTTACTCAGATCAACATCACGGCTCCAGGAAATAATGGCTCCTCGACAAAGCCGAGGAAGAACCGAAGCCAGCAAATGATCGAGTAGCCGCTTGACGGGCAGAGTTCACACCCCAGATGGCCCTTGCAAACCCCAGGAATAACGGACGGTCGAACTCGGGTAAGGAGGAGATTTGAGGGTAGTTGCGTTAGCAAGTATCCCACAAACAGAATACTCGTCGCGAGGTTGTAGTCCGTTCCTTGCACCCCGAGGTCTTTCTCCAGCGTGTCGAGTCGTGCTTGGGAAAGATTACTAGTTCGTCAGCATTCGTGTGATTTTCTTTTATGTCTCGTGGGGACCCACTTGCGATCCAAAATATTTAGCAGATGCATCAGAATCAGATTGGAAGGAGATGAAGATCCACCTTGTGAAGGAGCTGCCGTGTCTTTTTCTGGTGCCATTCCGAGCTCTTGGAGACGTAGGTCTAGTATCTCCCATCTCGATTGGACTGTTGAAATTATTGAGTGTCCTCGCGGTGTTCGGTCAATATTTCCGTTGGTTTGGACATCTTGCCGAACTTCTGCTACCCTCTAAACCACCCACATTGGCGAAGTTGGGGGAGAGTTCGAGGAAGCTTTACCCCGGACTTAGGCTCCTTTCCTACTGAGCAATAAGATACTATAGGCTCGCGCGTTTGCTACGCAGCCACGTAGCGGCCTTGCCTTCCTAGCTTCCTTCTGGGACCCTGTCTATGCAGAAACCCATTCGCGCGGTGACACAGCATCGCGCTCGCCAGGAAAGACTCGACCCGAACCAGAGTGTACGGCCTCGCGAAATGGACATGGCGGAATTTCAGCAGCAAGACAAATTTGGAGAGACACAGATGTGCAAGGGCATTAACCTTACTCTGAAAAAGCTGCTGAAGAGGCGGAAGACAAGTGATTGGCTGATGCCGTGCAGGGGAACAATGGCATTTCTCGATAACGGGGGCGTATCACTATTCCACTTTACGGTCAATTAGGCCATTATGGAAACTTTTAAAATCAAGAAGCCATTGATCGGACATCATATGGAAGAGAGCATCTCCGACGGGGTAGGGACGAGGGTGGGGGGGGGATGGTACCTAAGGTATGAACCTGTATGGGTTGGTTACATGTTCAAGACAAAATATGTACTGCGTGGGGAGTCAGGGACGCTTGATACTTTTGTTCAATTTATAAGGGGTAGAGTACACTTGGGTGAGCTCTGACTGTATAGTTTAGACAAGTCTGGCTCTGGATCATATCAAATATATAACGGGGATTCTACGCGCTATCTACTTCTCACGGTCTATATACACAGACATAGATAACTATGACTAGCCGCGAAGGCAATCCCGTAGACCGACCTGGAGCTCGAAACTCGAGGGCGTCCCGCAGGAACATTCAACGGAGGAAAGTGACTTACTGGCCTTGTATCGCCGTCCATTTCGAGACTCAGCTCCGAAGTATACAGAGCCAAGCTCAGAAAAATTGGTCTGGATCCGATCCTATTAACTGGGCAACACGCAGGACAATCAAAACCAAATTCGTTCCGGAGGTTTTCCTGCATGGCACAGCGATATCAACAAAGGCCACGACTTCCTCGGCATGTCAGTTGGCCACAACCACTGCGCTTTGGACGAAGAGTCCTTCAACCGCAACCTTAACCAGGAAGCTCGCCACACTAGTAACACTCACTCTGTCGGTCAAGCTCATTCCATCGCCCTTACTGCCCAGTGTTTTCACCTCCGTCTTCGTGTCGGTCGGCTTTTGATCGTCGAATTGCAGCCTCACAGCTCTCACAAGAGTCCAATCCATCTTCGTCAGCCGGATCTCCTTGTCTACGAGGCCGTGATCCTCGAGCGCGTACTTGACATTGGTCCACGTTAAGAATGCCTTGCTCAACCACGGTAGGTTACCCCATGAATCCCCGACACCTGCTGTCGACATCACGACAACGCGATAAACGCCGGCATGCTCCAGGACCTCGCAAACATTGGCGCACGAGTCGGCCAGGAAGCGAGGAGGCGAGATCCGAGCCGCGAAAGGGCCGTCGGACTTGCGGACTGTGTTCAATGTGATGATCGCTGCAGAAGGTGATAGAGGCGGCGCCGCGAGGAGGGCGCTGCGTATGTCGGATTTTGATAGTGGCGAGCCAGTGACGATGGTGAGGCCAGGACCAGGGGTGAGGCTACCAGAGGTACGTACTAGGGCTACCGCTGTGTGACCCTGAGAGAGTAATTCAGACACGACGTGCTGGCCAGTCCGCCCACTGGCGCCGAGGAGGAGGAAATGCATGGCTTTCGACGATGAGAGGTGCCGTTGAGTACTCGTCTGCTTGAGCTTGTGGGGAGAGGAAGAGGTTTCGTTACAAAGGGTGACGGGGTTGCGCATCCATTTATGAAGTTGACCAGTCCTCCAGAGCAGACAACCATGGTCGGTTGAGGGGGACCGGTTCAGAGACAGAGTCAGCCGCTAATTGGTTTGTTCGGTCTGTATACTGCAACTGGAAGCCGCATGCAACCTTACGCACGCACGCCGACAGACTCGTTTTTTTCTTCACTTTCTACCTTAAACCGCACTGGGCCGCGTTTGATAGTGCCGCCGCCTTCTCCCGCTTGGCTTGCTAGCAATGGAGTTCGCCGAAATTCCATTGATTGTGAAAAAAAAAAAAAAAAAAAAAATCAGGTGCCCGGGCTAGGAAGGATTACGCCACTCTACCATAAAAATTATCAGCACACTGTGGAGCGCTCCCCTCGACCACTACTAGTCCCACTGCACGTTCTATAAGCCCTGACCCTTTCACCCACGTTGTTGGCTACGCCCTGCAATCGCTTGTTCTCAGTCCGCAGATCGGCATAAAGATCTGGTGAGGAGTCTAGTGCCCCCAAGAGAATAATTTTCAGTATTAGATGGAAGAAGCGCAAGAAAGAGACTGAAATAGGCTCAGGGCGAAGAGATCCAACCTCCGTCTGAACGAGTTCAAGATTAATGAGCCACGATTCTAAGGAGTCCAGCAGAGCTGCTTTCTCGGATAGTAGTCGAAGAGCGATTCCTACCGATTCAACTTGCGACACTTTGCCGAGGAATTCAAGCGTCGACGCAGCGATCCTTGTAAGCTCTGTCCGCATGTCGGGTGCAATCGTGCGAAGATCGCGAGATTCCACAGGCTGTTGATGAGGCGAAAACAAACACACAGGCGACGTCGTCCCGCTAACGTCGGCTGTTGCTGGAGGATCCGCAAATTTACACGGTGCAGCAAATAGCTTGATGATGAAAACATCCAGGAAGGGTAGTTGGTCATGGTGTGCTGGCACCAGTTTGTTCGCGACGACAAAACTTGGCCTTGCCCGGTACTCGTGCATGATCCTGAGTCCTCGAATGATATGCTGGGCCATAGCAGCGTAATTCTTCTGCACTTGCTCAATGCTGATGAAGATCTGACAGCAAAGTAATGCCGACTTCAACCCGTTGGAGCCCGGAGATGACAGGGTAGACGCAAGCCCCCCCAAAGCCATACTGTATTGCTGGAGGCCATAGTGATAGCTCGGGGTCTGCCGCGCGATAGACGCCGGACCGTCTCCGGATGTCTCGAGATCTTCCCGAAGAGCTCTGAGAGACAAGACTGCGTGTCGTATAGGCGGATCAGTCAAGCTGGCTTGCAGGACTTGCCGGGCTTCTTCGTCACAGCCCAGCTTCACATCGAACATGGTTTTGGTTGAGAAGTAACGATTGAGAAGGTCGATGTCCCGAGGGGCGATCTTAATGAAGGTGGGCTGGGTGGGTGGTAAACCAACGCCTGACTTGATGCCGCCCACATGAGCGCTGTTGATGGGTTGACTGGTGAAAACTCTAAAGGGGGACTCGTAGCCGTCGCAAGTACGACCAGTGTTGACACATTTTTGGCAAAACGGCTTATGCTCGTCGCATTTGACCTTCCTAATTCTATTGCTAATTGAGCATAATCACTGCAAAGCTGACCTTTCGTCTAAATTAACAGTCTTGGGGCGTCGGCCGGTGATAGGATCTGTCCGCTATGACTGACCTGCAGGTTGTACAACCAGTTTTCACCTTGGTTCTATATCCAACGCTCCGTTGGCGGGCGACAACGCCTCCGGCCATCGTTGGGCCGGGGGTGGGAATATTCACGCCCGCCGCACAACACCCTTCAGACGAGAGAAAGGATCGTAGCAAGCAAGAAATCCGAGCAGACGAATCAAATGATGCAGCATGATTCATCACCGGGGCCAGGAGGAAGGCGAGTTGGACTCGCTTTAAATAGTCGAGGGCCGAGGAGCAGGCGTCGGCGCTAGCTCGATTGGGTAGCGAAAGCGAACCCACCAATCATACATGCTGTTGGAAGGGCTTTACGCCGAGGTGTGGAGCCCTAATTGTTTCGATAGAAGCGGAGGCATCCCGGCTCTGTAGATACCGCTGGCTCCTGCTCTCGTCGAGATGTCTTCGGCTTATATATCGAGTGATTTGCCCCCGATCTCCCTCGAAATGAGTACCTTATTCAATGTCGAGGCTCAAAAATAGCCCCGGATTCGCGTCGAAACTACTGTACAGCTCGAAAATGCCAGCTTTTACTCTGTATGGCTCTCGCGGTTCAACCAACACCGATCGTGTCCGCCTGACTCTTGCGGAAGGTGGCTTTACGGATTACGAACTCGTGCTTGTCAACCTTCAAAAAGGGGAGCAAAAGGTGGGTGACTCGTTTCCCTTGGAAGACGATATGGCTTCTCGTTGAGCAAATTGTATATCGTATCGAGCCTCAAAAATGTCTTCTTTGTTCCCCTGCCTGCAACGTTCGATTCTCGTGGGAGCTAACGCCATTGCACCCAGTCCAAAGAACATGAGAAACGTCACCCGTGGGGTAAAATACCCGTAATAACTTCTGCCGAGGGTTTCACTCTCTACGAGAGTCGCGCAATCTGCAAATACCTCGCGGCGAAGTACTCCTTTCCACTTCTACCACCCGACTCCGACGCCGAAGCCGCGGCGCTGTTCGACCAGGCACAGTGCGTGGAGATGCTCTACTTCGCAGAGCCTGCAGGTAGGATCGCATTCGAGAAATTTGCCAAGAGATTCATAGGGCTGCCTCCCGATGACGCCGTTGTCTCAGATGCACTGCGGTCGGTGGAGATGTTTTTCGATGTTGCAGAACGTCTCTTACACCACAGAGACTACATGGCGGGAAATGACTTCACTCTCGTGGATATCTACTACATTCCGCTAGTCCAAAGACTTTTCGCATGCGGGTACGGAGACATGATCGTCAGTCGCCACGCTGTGAGGGCTTGGTGGGATCGCTGCGTGAATCGGCCAGCCATACGGAGGATGTTGGCCGCTGACAACGAGGCTGCGGTTGCAGACAGTAGATAGGAAAAAAGGCTAGCGTAATAGTTAATCCTACTATGAATCTGAAGATTAGTCTCTTTCAAGATCAAGATGAACCCCTTTTCCGGCAGTAGTTATCACTGCACCGTGCCTCTGCATCTTGACAAAGCTTGGCAAATGAGATGATTTGCAGCTCCATGTGTGGCTTTTGACGCCAGTTCGATGGAACTCAAGGCGGCCGTCGGTGTCCACGGCTGCTTCCGTCTCCATGATTTCTACGCTTATAGGTTGACATTTCCCACGACAGCTACTGCATCAAATTTCATCGCACGCATTGTTTCGCCAGGTAGCTTTACAATCGAGTTCCGAATTTGCGACAACGCAAGGGAGCCAGAGGCTCGCCAAAGCCGTCGACCTGTGAATTCGACATTCTGCGCCCAGACTAGCAAACAGCTATTTCGGTATCATTTTTAGCTGCGTCTAACGGCTTTTCGGTACACGATTCATATACTCGCTCTTGACCCTCTGATGGGAGCCACCACTAGGGGAGTGCTGAAGCTTTGAGATTATCGCCGAGGGCAATAGGATACAAGAACATGGACTGGAGAGCGTTCATGTTGTCGTAATGTCTAGTAGCTCGCGAACATATAGTCACATATTCCTCGCACCCCAATATCTTACTCCGAGTTGTACTGTACCCTCGTAAGCGGGAGCAAAAAGTGGCCGATGTTTGGCAAAATCGGCCATTTTCTCTTTCGGTTGAGCGATACCCCTCTGTCGCGACGAACTTTTAGAGAACGATAAACCTCCACAGCTGTCAGCCCTGGTATCCTTGGGGATCCGCTCCTTTATCGCTGCCGCCGCCGTGAATCCCTATGTTGCCTCCTTCGACGACATGACAGTTGTCAAGTTTCTAGTCAACGCCGCAAGAAGCGCGGATAGAATACCCGGCTGAAGTGCGAAGATCATTCGGGGTAGTATAGATCAGCACGGTGAAACTGCGATAACTTGGCAAAGACCTTAATAGCGGCTCAGACGGTGACAATGTGGCAACGACTGCGAGCAGGACTGTGTGCACGACGACGCACGACGATACATGACAATGGAGGGAACGGCCACCAAAACATGTCACAAGGTATAATGGCGGTCATAGCGATGGTGACAGCAGCCATCGCGGGGCATATCAAGCGCAGGCATGACACGCACAGCAGGGGAGCACCAAAGGCGGGCCTCTACCTCTACTTGCCTGTCTGTACCTCAGTACGTCCATTACTCTTATTGCGCCAAAAGGACGACCAAGGCAACTCTACTGTACAGCAAGAGGTTGCGAAGCCCGCGCGAGCCTGCTTCAAACCGTCCCAAGCTGAGGATCAGTCCATTGATTCTCTATCCCACGTACGGCGATCTCATCTTCCACATCCTCCGCTACCACATCCACGCCACTGGGGCTCTCCATGAATCTGGCGTAACCTGTGTTCCGGGCGCGTGTAGTACTTCCTCTTTCGCATAAGACCCCACCTTTACCTCATCGGCTTTAGGGCATAGTCAGGTCAGCCGGGGGGGGGGGGGGGCGGGCTTTGGCATTAGGGTTTAAAAATCTAAGAATGAGTATAGAACCCAGACGTCGTTTTTGCAAAGCCCTATATTCTAGATTTACTTGGCTATCTATTTAATCCTCCTCAATAATTCTATACTCCTTCGTATGAATAATTTTACTCATAGTACAGTCTAAACTGTAGCTTCAGAACTTAATTGGTGGAGCTGCTCGCCAAGCCTTTATGCTCACACGTTGCATGCCAGAGCCCAATAACCCGCACTCGATTTCCGGGCTAACGTCTTCGCTATATGGCCCTCAGTTAATGAAAGAGTGCAAATCGGTGAAGCTGGTTTGCACATCTCTGTATGGGACTGGTGGGAAAGTTATTCATCTTGGCTATTGCTCTAGAACCGAAACTAAGTATATATATCACATTTCCCGCAAAGTTTCCAGGCTGATGATCTTGGACCTTTGAGCGGGATAATCTTTCTATATTTATTCTGTTTAAGGAATCTCAAGAATCTTAACCCTAATCCTTAGAGGATCCAAGCAATGTTAGAACCTTGCTAAGAGTCCAAGGTCTGGAACCTAACCCTCAAAAATGAGGGTGAGGGTGAGGGTCCGCGAGGGTCCGCGAGGGTCCTGCCGCAGCCTAGGCAACAGTAATTAATAAGTATATATACAGTGGCATTTGCTTAGATTGACAGACACGACCTCGGTTTGGCTATAATTAGTCCATAGTTCATATTCTAAATTTAGGAATCATGGCCTATAAGTATCTGATGATGACTGTGGCCTTTATTCCGGACGTGAAAGAGTGCACTTAGAAAATGTAAGAGAATACAGCCCATTTAACTCATACAGAGATTGAAATGGAAAGGTTTATTGGACTGCATGAATTCATGCGCTTCGTCCACGGATTAGAGAGAGCATTTAGCACTAACCAGGCAGACGGCAGTGTAGTACCGCTGGATGGTTCATTTAACGCCGTTGTTCTGGCTGTTTGAGGTTAAAATGGCTGAGTTTAGTGCTGTAACACTAAACTGAAGTTACGATTCAAGAATGCTGTGCTACTACCGTTACACGCAGATATCCTTGTCTAAAGGTAATCACTGTAGTGGCCTAATTCTGTGCTTCACCAGCAGAATAATCTATATGGGAAAAACAAGTATAAAACTTATTCCTAGAGGTCATTGTCCTAATTGGCTCCTAACATACTGTCAGGTGGCCTGCACAATGGCGCTGACAGCCTTATACAAGTGGTCGAATCATAGAAGCGTTCATCTTTATGATTTACTCTATGTTAATGTAAAAAGATCTGAATACTTGTAGACTAGAGTTATAAGATAATCTTTCAAGATATTTCTACAAATATTGTGTCGTCCTTTTGAAAGCACCTCCAACTGCCTGAACTACCTTGGGAAGTGTATCTAATGCTAAATAGTCACAACCATGCCGTAAAACCGAAAGAATAAAGAATATTATGCGATTTTCGATAGGTGTATCAAGGAGCCCACTATCTTTTCTTCATGGTAATTCACCTTGTCAGAATAGCTAACTTAAGTTTTATCTGACCTACGGCAGGAGAGATGCACATCCCCGTATGACAGGGTATAAGTCGAAAAGTCAAAGTTTCTACAGCCTTCAGGAGGCACGCGAATATATGAAAAAGAGGGGTGTGACCAAAGCCAAGGAAGTTATAAAGAGTGGAGCGGGAGAAACAACCCTTTTGGATGGATACGGATTCTACGCTGTTGCGAATGGCGCAAATCCCGGTATCTGTCCTTTTTGCCAGTTATTATTTCCAAGTTTGCCATTGTCACAGTTTCCATGTCAGCTCACAAGGGTCAGCGGCGACAATGGTGCCGAGAAAGAAGTCAGTGAAGAGACGGGTTCATGCCATAAGCGATTTAGAATGATGGCTCAAGCCGAGGCTTTTATTGAAGATTGGACACAATCGTACGCTGATGTTTGGCGTATGTTGATAAAAGACGCACTAGATGGGGCTTCAGACCACCCGAAACTGGCAGCGAATGTAGCCGAAAACCGCAGTCAATTGGTAACCCGAAATTTTATATTAGTAAATTATTACTTAATTAAGTTATTGTTATAGAATTCCTAATTTATTCTACCGAAAATAAAATTAAAAACAAAAAATAGAATAAAATAATAACTAAAATTTTAATTTAAACTTTTTGACTAATATCTATTTTTAAATCTATTAACTTTAAATTTTAATACAAATTTAATAAAACTAGATAAAAATAATAGATTAAAGATATATAGATATAAGTTCTTGATCTATCGAGTAGTAAAAGAATAAAAATAATTCCAAGTAGTTAGGTTGTCAACATCTACCATGAATTTGCCCCTTACATTTAACATTCTAGTCGATATAACACCATTCATGACGTGAGAAGTCACCAAGCAAGGTCATAAGCTTCTGATTCTAGGAACCAGACACCACAATTCTCATCCGCGTCTTTTGCTTCGATCAAAGTAATGCCTTGAGGATACTCATCATTCCCGAAATCAGCCAATTTCGAGTCTTCATTGAGCGAGGGCCAGCCAGGACCATTTTCTGGGTCCTTGGCGAAATCAGTCCACGTCTTCTGCATGAAGGCACTCAGCGCAATCTGGTTCTTGGTAGCAGTCGTAGCGTTGTAGGTTCCAAAAACCTGGGGCAGTTCCGCGCCATGGTATGCGCCTGCATCGTCGTAGGGTGTCAGGTTGGGGAACTCTGGCGAGTACCGGTACCGCCACACCTTGCGGTTGTGCTTTGCGGTAAACTTGGCTAGTTCTGACGTCGGGCAAGTAAATGGAACCCCGGTCATCCACCTGATATTTCTCATCAGCTTAGTTATTCTGCTCAATTGCAATCGGAAATATTATACGCACTTGCTCCAGTTCAAGAAACACCATCTCTTTGACAAGTTTGGACAAAGCGGAAGCATGTTGGTTTCGGCGTCCGAAGACTGAACGTCATCTACCAACACCTGCTGAGGGGGTAAAGCCCTTTTTTCAGCTTCCTTCGCCGTGTTGAGCCTTCGAACATGGGCAAAAATGCTGCCCTCGTTTTTATTCGTGCCGTACATGACGGGAACATCGGTAAAGCTTCCTTTTCTCAGAGTGGGACGGACGTCGTTGAGTGAATTGCCAGACCCGCTGGTTGGAGCAAAAAATAGGGGTGTGCCCAGATACGTGCCGTTATTGGCCAACTCCATGATATCTGCTGCCGATTTGCCTCTCATGCACTCGAGCGTATGACACCCGAGCCGTTCTCGGACTACCATATAATCGTTTCTCAGCGCTTTCCCGAGAAACATTGCCTGCTGCGACTGCATAATCGCAGCTCGGAAGGGAGGTTGCCCAGGAGGGCCCGGGGGGTTTGCCAGCAGTTGCTTGATCGAATAGCCACCGGCAGACTCCCCGAAAATGGTGATCTTGTTGCGATCACCGCCAAACTGCTCGATGTTATCATACGTCCAGTTGAGGGCAAGTCGCTGGTCAACAAATCCGAGATTTCGATCCTCCTTGTCAAGTGAAGGAGCCCCAATGAATCCAAAGACTGTTGTCATAAGTATTATGTTTTCTGGAATACTAGGAAGGTATGTTACGTACTGTTGGTCCGATAGTTGATGGTCACCAGGATGACGTCATGATTGACAGCCAGAGAGGTGCCATTGTAGTTGGCAGCAGAGGCCGAGCCAGTTTGAAGGTTTCCCTTGTCTGCATTAATAGACTGCTCTCAACTGTGAATAGCCTCCAGGCCAAGGTCAACTTACGCCATGAATGTAGAACATAACAGCCTTTTTGTTCTCAGAAGACGCGTCTGCAGGCGCGTATACATTCAAATATAAACAATCCTCGTTTTCCTCTAGCGGAGGATTGTTAATAAGAGCCTTGAGGAAGTCACGGCCTGGCTTTGCGCCACTAAATTGCTGGTGGCAGGCATTCGGCAGCTTCTGTGCTAGGAGTGGTTCTTTCCATGATTCTGGCTCCTGTGGGGGTCTCCAACGCAATTCGTCTACAGGGGGCTTTGCATAGGGAATCCCCAACCAGACATGGGCATATGGATCCCCAGAGGGCACATTGGGAGGAGAGATGGTTCCAACCACCGGACCTGACGAGACGGTGACGGCCGGGGTGGCGGTGGCAGCAGCAGTGCCAACTAGGCCAAGTAGTCCAAGTAGTCCAAGCAGAGTCAACATTCTGGATGGTTCTGCACGGAGCTCGTGTAATGGATGGACCTTCCTGTCAACGACCTGCCTTTTTATAGCCTTTTTTTTGGCGGGTGTAGATTACGACAAGGAAGGGGGGGTTGGATTCTTGGCATGAACAGATTCAATGGTTGAGTTCGTCATGGATTGATCTTCAAGATGTCATTCAATGTCATGTTGCATCGTCACACTGCAGTCTCCACATCTGGTTCACTTTAAATGAGTGGCAATTAGCTAGTCGGACATTCTCGAATTTACTGCAGAAGTAGACATTCAGTCAACAGGTACCCATATACAGACCCAATTCGAACGAAATATTATTGTCTAGCTATTAATAACCTTAAACTATCCAAGTTCTATTTGGATCGAATATTTTCTTGACCCCCTCATACTCAATCAACTGTGGGGAATCGACCCGGCGGAGAGCATGGTTCTCTCCCTTGCATATTCAGCTCCTGCACGAAAACGGCACTCTTGGTACAGGTTGGTCGAGCTCCAGCCAGCCACATGTTGTAAATGGCTTAGAGTTTAAATAGTTCAGAATCGTCTCCACAAGAATTTAGCTCTGCGTGGTTATGTAATGAGACAGTCTGGAGTGATGAGACATTCCATGAAACCGAGCCTGTCATCACAATTGATCTCTACTGTTCTGGATCAAGGCATGAGATCAAATCCTGAATGGCTGACCGTTATCTACCATCCTAAAGGATCATAATTTCATAATAACCAGTGTAGAATTCGTCATCGTACCCTCGATGCATCTAATCTATATTTATCTGGTGCTGTATAAATGAACAATATGATTCAAAAGATGCATTGTTAAAGATGCAGTAACATCTGATGGCGGGCTGCAGTGCTTCCCAGGGGGCCGAGGTCTAGCTCCACCTAACCTATTATACTTGACTATATTCAGACATATAATCAACCATTTAGTCGACTATATGTTCAATGACCTGTTGGATTGATCTGTAACGGCTCAGGCCAATGTAGATAGATTGATCTTATTGGGCAGCCCTAATACGAGAGAATTGCTGCCACACCCCAACGATAATTCCATCTTCAGTCACCTCATGCGCCAGGCGTCCAAAAACTCCTTTTGTTAGGTCTTTTCGTTCTAAGCACGGTGCTTAGATCAGATCTAAGTGTATTGCTACATCCACTGCTTATTGGACATCCATCAACCCCCGTTGTCACTGCTCAGGCAGTATCCAACACGCGTCATGACGCGTCGCGGTGACATTGCAATGACAAGACCTAATCCTCTATCAGATAGTCCTCTATAGGCCTGCCTTACTGGAGTCAACTACCGCGGCTGCTACTAGAGCTGCTGAAGGTCAAAAGATATTTAGCCCTGTTGCAGCATTCCTAGACAAATATCGACACCAAAACACGGGCCTTGTTTCCCACCAGCAGAACACGCTTGAAGCTCTCAGTAATAATCTAGCTGACATAGCCCAGCAATACTTTAATACCTATATTAGTGGTATACCCGTGATCTTACCTACCTTATCCCCTATAGCTGTTCCTGTTCCTTTCCCTGCTTCTCTCCCTTCCTCACTCCCTTCCTCTTCTCTCCCCTCTAGTCTTGCTCAGTTAATATATATAACAGCTACTCAGATACCTGCTAGAGTTACTGTCTATACAGCTATCATAAGAAATAGCTATAAGCTAAGGACCCTGATCCCTGCTCTAAAGTAATAGCCTGACTTCTGCCTCTTTATATATCTCCTGCCTAACTATAATACTAAAAATATAGATACCTTTACTATCTATACTAGTCTCTATTCTTATCTAGATGCGGATAGCAAAGTGCTTAAGGGTATCCAGTCTATCAAGACTAGATTTGCTCTTCTGTCTATATTACTAGATACCCTTATGATTCTAGAGATATAGAAAGAGACTATTTCTGTCTTCTTTAATATCTACCAGATTAAGTATAGTGTTACAGACCCTTGTCTAGCGCACCTTATCAGGAGGGCGGACACACAAGGCAGAAAGTGATAGGACTACGATAGTCAAGGAAAACGTGGGGCACAGAGATAAAGGGAGAGACACTAGCTTTATCACGTGATCACCTACCCCCATAACCTACTCCCAGGAGTATATCAGGAGTATATCAAGAACCACCAATCAGAGGACTACCTACCCCATCACCTACCCCAGGAGTATACAGAGGAGTAGGAGAACAGAGGATATATAAGGACACTCATTCATGTACTTAGTTTAGTTCTTCATGATCAATTATCATTGTTACTTAGGATACACCTTTGGTATCAAGTTAGTAATTGACTTATTCACACTTCCTTAACTACTGAGTATACATACTTAGTAGGCCTGGCCTTTTGGACTTGAGTTACCTACGGAACATCGTTGTACATCGCCGGACCTCAGATTAGGTCATACTGTTGGATCCTGGATAGGATTATATTCGGAAGCACATCGGATTCACTGCTCAGGTATAGTCATCACGCAACGCAAGACAGCTAACACCCATAGAACTCTTGCCCGAATACCCAGGCGTAATATATAGTTCTTGCTTGATATCTTATTAGGTTATTAATATATTAAAAAAGGTCAGTCAGCTTACAGTACAGTAATACTCTATAGTTCCTGTAAGCCTAGAGATATTATCTACAGAGATCACTGAAGCCACTGGCCTAATTTCTATTACAGTAACTGAGACTCCTGCCAGTACTATTAATTTAAATACTATTTTATTAAGCTGGTTTATTAATTTCTTTAAAGTAAGTAAAGCTATACTTCCTATATAACTATTCTTATTTAATATAATCACTAATATCTAATCTTTATCTAGAAGAGTAAAGACTATATAATATAACTGCTACTGGAAGTAATATAACTCTAGATCCTGTACTTATAACCCCTGCTGCCGCCTCTACAGCTCTATATAATATACTGAGAAGGATTATACTAATCACTGTACTATTCTATCCTCTCATACCTGTCTCCCGCGAAGCCTATACTGCCATGGTCTATATCCAGCAGACTATAAATAATGTCTTCTTCAGTCTAGTAAGCCAGGGCCTTGATATGTTAAGGCCCAGCAGACTGAGATTTAGAAGATCTGCTCCCTGAACCTAGCTAAAGCACACTCAGAGAGCAGATACTATACTTAGGTCACTGTAAACACTATTGTTACGGGACGAATAGATTGTTCTAACCTAAGCGTGCCTATTGAACAAGAAGAAATAGCTAACTAACAGAAATAACATGTTATACAAAATATTTATGTGGTAAAGGCTTGGCAGTGATGCCTTAGATAGAGCTTCCTATGATATAGGGCTGTCTATAAGTTAATTCTATAATATAAGACTCTCTCTTTCTTCTCTGTATAGGATTAATTATATGAATTCCAGTGAGAAATATGAACTTAGTGTTATTTTCTGAATAATATTATTATACAGAGTATATAACTTACTTTATTAAAGACTAGTTATTAGTTTTTGTTGGACTGAGCACTTATAATCTACCTGAAGGTACAATTAGATGTCATGGCACCTTTTTGTAGCCGAACGGTAGTATTGCTCGCAAAGTCTGTCAAATGCTATATCCCGATAGCAGGTAAATTATTTAGTTAGCCTTCCTTCTTCTTGTTTCTACTTATACCACTAATCAGCCAGGGGTATTAGTATACGTAGAGAAGAATGAGCGGACTAATATTTCACATTTCTATAGTTATAGTAATAATGATAATGATAGAAACGAGGAAAAGGATTAGGACACAATGAGTGAGAATCTGAAGACCCTTTACTACAGTCAGATAAATTTAATCTTGTTACTGAATCTCTATAGCTCTCATAATCACTTAGTAACGGAGATTGATCTAATGTCACAGATTGAAAAGCGATTCGGCCTGATGGCCGTACAGGATACCCTGGCCCAGGTGCATGGACAACCGGTCACCGATGAGGAACATCAGGCCATCAACAGTTTGTTTTCAACGGGAAATCTGAACCCTTTACGTACAGAATCTTCAGCTATAAATTAGCGAATAGTTAGTAGTAGTAGGAGATCAAGAATCAGTCTCCTGTCTGAATAGTATCTACTGCCTGCCTTTGATCTCTCTCCCTTCCAGCCTACGTATCCTTACCTAGTTGACAGGTCTTCTACCCTGAATAGTAGATATCCTTGACATCTAAAATACACAAAAGGTCACCATAATAAGTCTAAGCAGTAAGTTTTTTACTAGAGTGAGTTATTACCAAGGCTAAATATTATAATATCATAGTAAAATATTTCTGATATCTAAAGTAAAGGAGTCAGTATTCGATATTGCAATGCTTATTATTGTTATGGCAATTCTTGATAATGTGTTCGAGAGTAATATTTGCTCTGTTAAGGAAGTTTTCTTTAATTATATTCTTATTTCTCGACGCTCTAACCGCCTTAAATTTAGTAAGAATAAATTAAACGTTCCAGTATATTGATAACCTATCTTGACTGGATATAGGACTAGAACGCATGATATGAAGCTACTGAAATATTATATATACCTCTATTATCTATAAAATTTAAATTTAGCTATTGACATAATTCAGGCTATAAGACCGTATGACCTACAGCGAGGCACGGGTAAAGCAGTTGACAGTAAGTTATTCTAACTGCCATTTTGTTTTGTATTTCTATTTAGATATAATTAAATAACTACTAATATATTAAACTTCTAGATATTATATCACTTCCATTGCTACAGTAAGTTATAGGACATGTTCATGCCAGTGTCTTCTAGAAGTATATAAACCAGCGAGTCCAGTGCCATGTCCAGGCAGTATTTCTTGGGATTCGTTCTAAGAATATATTGATAAATATCCTCAGTTATCAAAGTTATTATGTGGATCCTCGTGCACCGGCCTATGTTAATAATCTTACTTCTACACAAAGAGCTTCAATCTCTTCTTACCTAGAAATAATTTGTCTTCAAGAACTACATAATACTTTAGCTGTGGAAGCGAAAGAGTTTTATAGATCGTATAAGAATATAGCAGGAATAAAGATTAGAGAATTTAAGACTAAAGCCAAGGCTAGCCTACGCAGTATAAAGGCAAAAAAAAGGAAACCTTTTAACACTGCTTGTGGAGAGTTCTTTGATACAATCAACACAAAGGAAATAAATAAGCAGCTTGATCTATCCTTTATTAATGTCGACAACAATGAGTATCGCTCTGAATCTATCATTCACAAGCTGGAGAAGCGAAGGCGTGTAGCAGACCTGATGAGGCTCCCTACCAAGGACCTTCTAGAGAAAGAAGCTCTAGACCACCGGCTTGCACTGGCAAATGCGCTGATTGATCTCGGCCGTGTGATGAAAATACCGTCAGAGAGAATATCTGGAGAAGACCTGACTACTGAGTCTACCAGTCCGATGTCCGTAACCTCGGCCCAACCAGATGAAGAATCATCTACTCCAGAACCTCGTGCGTCTCCTATTTCTCTCACTAATAAGCATTGTCTCTTCTGTGTGTTCAACTCGCATCATCAATGTTATTTTTCAACGTCTCGAAAAGCGCGAGAACATTTTGAAAAATACCTGCGGAGTATCGGGCGTGAAGAGCCCATACCATGTCCAGATGACTTCTGCCAGCTTGTTCTGCATGGCCATCAAGAGCTGAAGAGCCATGCGGCTCAAGTTCACAAAGTCCGTTATTTCACAGACGTCCAGCGTATTAGAGCTGGTTTCTAGGAGACTGTGAAGTTTTCCTAATAACTATCTGCGGTTTGACGATTTTCTTGTAATCTGATAGCGAGTTGCACGCCTCTTCCAGAAGGAATAGGTATAATTAATGTTTTCCTAAAATACGACACGTTATGTCCATATCCACAATGAATGAGTGGTATAGTTGAGATATTGTCTCTAGAAGTGCCAAGTATTATATGCCCTCGAATGACATATATATAGTTAAGCGACTATCCATGAAACTGGTATGCTGTTATCTATGTATACCTTTGACATATAATTAGGGCATACCTTCAACCCCCAACAAGTATAAACATAGATAATGCCAAGCAGTATCACTGGGTTTTCGGAATCCGAAAATAACAAATGGATCAAGAGATGGACTAAGCCAGAAAGGGAACATTGTTCGTGTCCCCTGGATATCTCTTGCTTTCGCAAGTGTTAGGAGCCCAGCTTCAGCCTGTTGTGGCCATAGTTTTGTACTAGGCATCGGCAACTCATCAAATAGTAAATAGACCCTACATGTATCCTAGGGCACTATATCGTTTCCTTTCCGATTTACTAGGTAGTATAGCTTCGATAGACTTACAATAGGAACAAATGTATTATCCTTGAAGCCGAGCTCATGAAATAGCGGCACTTCTGTTGTGATTACGTGTGACAAGAAGCGGGGGAAACTATATGGTCTCAGCTGGAAAAGAGTAGCATGAACTAGGTAGATGAGGCTAGCAAGGAAACCAGATATCGGTTCGGCGAGAAGGCCGTAAAAGCCTTTACAACAATTGTCCCCCGTTCCAATGCTCCCGGCAACCTTTGCCGGGATGTACATGAATGAACTTGCAAGCCCGATAGATAGTATAGCCTGAATGAGTTTTTTCTCTAGTGAAAATAAAATTGTCAGTCCCATGATTCTAGACCAAGTTCTTATACATACCGAATTCCTATTCCCCCTCGTCAAAAGTTCCTTCCGCAAAGCAAGAGCTCCCCTTTCTTCTCTAACTCCGTCTGTTTCTTCGTTCGCAACCGCACTCGGAACGGCCAATCATTTTTGCCAAAGAAAAAAAACGACGATCGTCTAGCTGCTCAGGATCTTTTCTCTTGGCCAGCTTGCATGTAAGTGCCCCCGTGATGTTAAGAGCTATCAACACAAACATGGATTTTTCCTCGAGTCACTCGTGGATCTTATTGAAGCCTCAAACATAATGAAAAACACATTTCATTTGTCTAAGCATTATGATATATCGCATAAGTCATTCTAGGACAGTTTATACACAAATATCAAACATTTTTGCTGCAAAATTTGGATTAAGCTGAATCATCTGTACCTACATGATTGTTAACTGTTCGTGGGTCACATATGATCTATGGATCCATATGCCGCACTTGACTTACCATCCACATTCAGACTTCTTCCATACATCATACTTCTACCATGTTCCATTCCACCATCGTACTTTGTACAGTAATAGTCCCCCACGTTATTTGCAACCCTAAGAAACATGAGAATCCTCTTTAAATTCATCCGGCTTACGTCTGCTTCTCATTTGTGCCATCTCTTGTGCATCTCTTCGCGAAGAGTATCATTTTGCTCTGCAGTGCCTTTGAATTCCCCGTAGCGGGCATTCAAACCCCATGAATTATAGTATTCTTCTCGAGAATTGAAGTCACCGGGACGATTATAGAGCTTGGCTGTATCACATGAAGAAAGTGGATCGAAATTGAAGTCCCTGGGACCATTATAGTGCCTGGCTGTATGGTTTGAAGACAGTGGACCAAGATCGCTTTCTTGCATGCCCCTTTCTAAAGCTGATTGTTGGAAGATTCCACTTTCATGTAGAGCTCGAGTTGGAGGAATCCCTCCTATTCCTCCTCTAATCGGATCTATGGGTCTTCTTCTAAGGTGATCTGTCGCGTCTGCAACTGCTACGTCCAATAATTTTCCAAGTGCATGTCCCAATACCTCCGGGAAGAGGGACCATACTGAAGCTTCCGCCCTTTCTTGCCTTGGTACACGTGGCTCGGCATCCGAGGCTTCTCTTGGTGCTTCTCTTTCCTCGGGTGAAGCACTCCTCGGCGCCTGTTGATTTTGAGGGGGGAATACCCTTCCAGCACTGGTCCTGTGCAGTGGTCGTGGCTCACAGAGCTCCCGAAGTATCTGGGGGTATGGTGTCGATTCACTATGGCAGTAACGTGTAACCATGCTTCCGGCTTGCTGCTTTAGCTCTTCTTTTCCAGCTGGGTCGAATAGAGATATAGTGCTCTCCTGCGGAATGCCATTGACATAATATTTCCCAAAGGCATGATGTCGAGCGCCACATGCCTGCAGTTGGGCCCATTCTTCATCTAGTCGCTGTTGGAGGTTTTGATTCTGATTCCGAAGCATGCCACCTTCCCCTGTCCAAAAGGTGGTCACAATTGTCACATTTGGGCAAAACGACTGCCCACAAAAAGCTATTAACCAGGCTACCATCTCCTGGTCAAACCCATCTTGTCTGGTCAAGTTGTTGATCAAGTACCAAATACCGAAAATGGAGTTTTGATGTAGTTGTTGTAACATCCCCGTTATTTGACGGAATATTTCCCCTTTATTGTAAGGCTCGAAGCCAGGTGTATCAACAATGAAGTATTCCTCGCCGTTAATATTTGCATCAAAAATTTGACAGTGATCGGTCGCTTGCGAGAGTCAGTTCAAAACTCTGGTGACTTGTTAAGATCAAAGACCTACATGAATGGATTCCACCACTTGACAGCCCCTCGGCTCCCGTGATAACTTCGGTCAGTGAAGATTTCCCTGCGCCTAGTCTACCAACTAGAAGAATGACTTTTGCTTTGATGCCACTTCTGTTTTGAATTGACTTTATACATCTAAAGCTGCGTGCTGAGTTTGACTCCATGATAAGATAAGCGTGAAGGCTCTCTCTATGGTCGGCAACGTGAAAGAAGTATATGGATAATACGTCCCTTCTAAGCAATTCCTGTAGTCAGAAATGATTTAAGATGGGCTTTTATATTCATCATTATCGATTGAGCCTCAAAGGGTTGCCTTTCTTCATTGTTTGCTGGTCTGCATTGGCCTCAGTCTATCAAACATTGGTCGCTACTGCTTCCGCCAACACATGCAAGCATATATGCATGCAGACTGTTCTACGCCTCGGGCGTGGTAATGCCATGCAACATTTCGTAATCCCTAAACAGATGAGGCTCTGCAGGTGGATTGGAATGGCGCCGGCATCCCTTTCATGGCGAATTATTCAGAGTGTTATAAGCATGTCTTACTTCCAAGTCAGCTTGCCGATCGTTCTTTTTTCACTCCATGGCATTATTCCAGAAATTTCTCTAACAATGTCACTTTGTCTAAGTACGGAAGACTACACGGTAGCATGGTTCGCTCCCTCGCATTTTGAGGCTAGCGCTGCCATCCTCATGCTAGACGAACACCACCAAAGTCCGCTTCCGAATGAAGTCCAACGGCTATGCTACAGATTTGGGCGGATGGGTATAACAAACGTTGCAATCGCTTTTTTCCCAGTTGGAGAAACTGGAATTGGCGTTGCCAGCTATATGGCCTCGGAGATCCAGCGTGACCTGCGCAATATCAAGACAGGCCTCCTCGTTGGTATAGGTGCTGGTATACCTCGATATGGATGTGATATACGCCTAGGTGATGTGGTGGTCGCTACTTCAACCGAGAATAATTCCGGAGTTTATGAGTATGATATGATCAAAGTTGAGCCAGAGCAAATCATTCTCAAGCAATGGCAAAATTCGCCCGATAGACATATACGCTCCGCAGTCACCGGACTCCGGGCTACCCAGGAGACGACCACAAGATTCATGTCCAACCTCGATAGATTCAGGAGCACAAGCTCCTCTCAACGACCTGTACCCCCATCCAATGTCCTCTGTGGGTCATTTACGCAGCCACGTGATCCTATTATCCATTATGGATGTATTTTGTCCGGGAACAGTGTTATAAAGTCTGCCAAAAGATGCGATGAGTTAGCCCGTGAATATAATGCCATTGCGATTGAAATGGAGGCAGCGGGAATGATGGATACCTTACCAGTTGCAGTGATAAGCGGAATCAGTGATTGGGCATATGCTGAAAAGAACGACTTTTGGCAGGAGTATGCAGCAGCAACCGCTGCGGCGATAGCAAAGGAACTTCTAGCATGTCTAGACGGGAGTCATTCGATCAGCCGTAAGTACAGCACACTTTCCACGCCCGACACATCTTCTCACGTCTTTCAGATCAATCTCAAATACGGGACCACCCTAGAATGAACAGAGCACAACTGAACGTTCTTTTGGCGAACAAAGCGGCTCAATATGCACAACCGAATATGGATTGGCAAAACTCCGTTGTCGATTTGCTCAAAATCTTGAATCTCGATTCATCGCGCGAAGGAAGGATGAGGCTAGCTCAGAGATGGAATATCTTGATCGGAGAAGATGGCAGTGCTTCACGAAATGTAGCTCTCCACAGAACCATCACTGAAAGGCTTGCCGCGAATAATGGAGTTATTCCAGACTCCTTGATTCGAGGTCTCTCGGTGGCAGGGTACGCCAGTTAGATCGAAGCACTTCGGAGAAAGGGGACCGTTTTCTCTTGGGGGCCTTCTCTTGAGGTGCATCTTTTCAGAGTCCGAACTCAATACTATTGCTAAAATTCCATGTCAAACTCTCAATCGTCCTAAAGTATTGAAGACGTGCCGACCATGACCCAGAGGGCTGGTGTTTCCGGTGGGCCTAGGTGGCTTCCACGAATGAGATAGCAAGCAGTTTGAATTCGAAAGGTCCTCCGTACCATACAATTTGTACCATGTCACACGAGTAATGCTATGTTAGAGCCGATCATAGTTAAAAAAACCCTTTCCACGCGTATTTCTTGGCCATAATGTCTAAATGGTCCACCCAGGCAAGACCAGAAGGTGAAATCAATCCACTTCTATCCCGTGTGCTTCGCAAGGATTCTCAGAATTGACTGCAGGGACATGCGGCTCATGAGGAACTTGCTAATCATGGCTTTTGCTTTAAAGTCTTTCAAGAGGGAAATATCGGGTTTTATAGTCTCCCTGGGCTTCGGGGAATGGAAGCTGGACCGGCCAGTAGGATGATTCGGTCGGCAAGCGTTTGGGCGTTAGTGATGGATAGCTCCAAGAAGGATAATGATGATTCGATGAAGGATGAGCTCCGTACAGAGCTCCTAGAATATATACTTGGTGCAGACCTTCAGACCCCTACAAGTATGAAAATGAGCGATTGCATGCGGTTTGTCATGCGGCACCGCTGTATTTCCAGATTCCGAAAATAACTACGGCAGACCCTTAAGACAAAACTGCAACAACAAAAATTTCATGTAAGCGCTGGTATAGGACCGGCAGAAAAATGAATATGTACGTACATGATGGCCTGCTTGGTTTCACCACGTAGCTGTGGCTACTTGTCCTGAGCACCACGAAGAGGTGCAAGCCTTGCTCAGGGTGTTGTACACAGGGCCCGTACAACTAGGAGTGCTGGTGGTCGGCGGCGTAGAGGCAGACTTTAAAGTAATTCGCATTTTGATATAAATGTACATAAGACCACGTGACCCTAGTGGCTTGGCTGATCGGTGATCGCCAACCCCTGAGGCTTCCTGACAACAAGAGGCCACGAGATAGCGATATAGAGAATTGAGTATCTATCAAATGGCATTCGATCCTCAGTAGGCTACGTGAGTGTAGCTGATACAGCCTCATTCTGTCTTCTTCCCCTGAAATCACAACACCCTGAAATCACAACAGATACGAATGTATATGAGATTACGTGCGGCGTAGCAGCTTGGCCGCTTATCGGCCAACCCCTTTTCCATAAATTTAGACATAGTGAGAGGATGATGACAATGTGTTAGATGGCTGTGTGTTATAATATCATCGAGGTATCGTCCATACTAGGCAAATGTACATGTAGCTATCAACCGGCGAGCTATGCTTTTATTTCCCCTGAGCCCCACTGAAGAGAAAAATTTTAAAGAAAAAAAAGAAAAGAAAATAGTTATCAACAGTGGGTTCACATTTACAGAAATTGATGTTATTGACTTACCCAACACTCGTACTCCGTCTTACTATTCATATGCGGCAGGTGAGCTCTTCGTTGCTCCTCTTGCCTCAATACCTCTTGCGTGAAACTTTCCTCTGCGCCCGACAATCGGAGGTTGGTATGGCTGATTGAACTAGATACTGAACGAAAAAATTGTCCTCGGCTGTTGACTGCTAGGACAACATAGTAGGGCGGATTAACCGTGCCTGTGCCGGAAAAGGATGGGGGTGCCACTCCGGTAGGCTGTTGCATAGGATGGGATTCGGTTGCTAAGCCTGTCAGTACGCCTTGGACAACTTTCGTACCTCTTACCACTGCTGCTTTTGACAACGTACTGGGCAGATTGCATGGCTAAGTAGGAACCCTTCTAAGTGCAAGTCGAATATGATATGTATTATCAATGCAGCCGCTTCTTTTCACGGCCTAGTTAAAGGTTGGGCATAACAATCGAGGAGGCAAGCCTTACCAGCTTTTGTAAACTTATTCGAGTCTTTGAAATCTATTGTGCGAGGCCACCAATATGGGACTACCTTGTTCGTATAAGAGTATAACGCTCAAAAGCGCGGTTCAATATATCTCAAAAGATGATGTGAAAGATCGATCAAAATCGGACGTTTTAACTTCTCAAGTACGTGTTGAGACCACGAACGGATCCTGTCTGCCTCCTGGCAGTAGAAAATCAATCGCTGGGTAGAATCCAGAGGGTCCATTAACGTCCAAAACCCCTGTTCTTTGTTCACGTAGCCGCTATATGGCACCCTCTCGTTCGGTATGTTTTGCGGAAGGTAGATCTGTGGAATCTTAATTGTGGTGGAAATATCTCTTATCCTGTTAGCAGGGTGTGTTATGCCCATCCATTGGAGATCTTCTTACTACCAAGCGGCCCGTCTCTTGCGTTCTTCCCATATTCCTCTATCGTTAGAAGATCATCTACCAGCTGCTTGTATCTCGATCCTTGTAACGCTTGGATTCTGTTCATACTCTCGCGTAGAGGATAGATAGAGCCGGTGTTCTCAATGGTGTCGTAGAGGACGTTCATAATATGTCTACATTTATGGGCTTACTAATCATTCCTGCTTCGCATCTAGCTTCGATAGTTACTTCATCTAATCCCTAACCACTACTCTGAATATAGTCAGATGCACTTTATTATTTATGTAGATGTACACTGGAGTCCATGGCATCATAACAGGATTATATCCCTTTAGACAGAACAAAATGAAGCCAAGGGTGATAGATTGCCTCCTCATCTACTGGATGTAGAATCATTGGCAAATATTTTGTGCGCTATTCTTCTTGCATAGTGTCGTTGATGGATTCTGGATCCAGCCTTACACGTCGCGCCTTACAATACTCCCAGTAGGCGGGATACCATCCAGCCTGGCCCCAGTCAATGATTGCTGCCATCCCCGGGTTTGGGCCCGGCGACAAAAGGATGTTGGGGGGTACAAAATCATCATGCGTGAATATAATGGGCACTTCCTCACTGATTTTGATTCTGTATGCATCTTGAAACTTCTGGACAGCGTTTGTGTCTTGAAATGGCCCAGTGAGTTCTGGATGGCTTGAAAGAAAGATCTTGTTCAGCGGTGGCCTACTCAGACTCCCTGCAAATTCTTAGCTATGTCTGTTTGAAAATGGCGATTAATAGAGTATACTGATATAAGGGCTATGGCTGTCTTGCTCCAAAGCCCTTCAAGCCTTTACCATGTGTCTAAGTTCCTTGCAGACAGACTGCCTCTCATTTTTATTCATATCACTCCATCTCTCCTGCAGAGTTTCACTATCAATCAATGACATATATATAAATACCTGCCCCCCATCTTCAGCCCAGGCAAAAACCGTAGGGATGGGAACTTGATCCTTCAAATACTCATGCAACATTATTTGAGTCTGAGCCTCAATGACAGTTACATTGGCTCTGTACTTGACAAGAAGTCCGAACGATGGAATCTTGACAGATGATGGGTAATTGAAACTTATATGACATTTGCCAGACTTCTTGCTGATTGCTCTAATTTCAGACGGTGTCGGAAGAGTATTCCGCGAGTTCTCGTTGCAAAAGGTGGAGTAGTGAAAGGTCCCTATTGCGTAGCTTATTCTCCAAGCCAGTGTTTAATTATGATGTCTGCAATTGTCATCGGGTGTAGAGGGTGAACGCGAGTGGGGTATATGTCCATCAAAAAATTTGAGAATGTGTCTGGGTAAAGGATGCCGCGCGCTTATCATAATATTTTGCGCTGACAGAAAACGCGTAATAATAGGTTGGGGTGAGTCACATCACTTATTGATGACATATAAGCTGATAAGTATTTAAGACCAATGCTAAATTTAGACACCTGCTGCTGGAAAAAGTTCCTGGCAAATTCGCACAAGCGACGCTGCGTGGACAACTTATTGACTATTGAACTACCCACCAATGAAATCGGTTGTGCCATACATAGTGCAATGCCGCTCCATGTAGGCCTGCATTAAAATGCAGTGATGAGTTTCAAATCACAAGTATCACGGACGCAGGGGTTCATCCGACTCGTCTATTCTCTTTTAAACACTAAATAATGGAGATAAAGGATGAAACCTTTTAATTCCCTCAGCGCTTAGGCCACTAACAATAGTCAGGCGTATTTCGTGCTATGCCACAGGTGGGCAAGTCAATAGTGGATGGTGGTACATATAAAGGCTGTCCCAATTAAATATTGTAGAGACTTGCTTTATCAACTCATCCTTTCCAATTTTTTCCTTTTTCCATTCAGAGCTCCATATCCCATCAGACTACAAGCTGGATTTAGAAGTATAAAACAGCTCTGCAACCATTAGAACCATCACAATGTCCTTCCCTCCATCCAAGACAGGTCAAGCTTCCACCGCCGCCACCACCACCAGCTGCCCAGGAGGCTCATAAATCACTTCCTGTCACCAAGGCACCTTTCGTGGCCGTAACCGGCCCTGCTGGTGCTTTCATGGTCGAGTTGCTGATCTACAACGGCGCTCCTTTCAAAGATCACTGGGCATACTGGGTGCGCTCGCACGTCCATCCTGACATTGGGGTTCTGATACACGCTGCTGGTGACGTAAAGAACGGCTTCAATTTGGAGTTTAAACGCAGCCATGACTTCCGCTCCACCGGCAACCGTCGCACGAAGAGGGTACCACTGCAGTGGGTTGGCAAGGAGTATTTCAACGAAAAATTGATGCTTAACGATGGAAAATACAAACATGATCATGTGCCCGTCTGCTTTTTTGAGGCCAGTGCATATAAGGTCAAAGCCCCTGGAAAGACTTTGAATGCGGTCGATGATAAGGTATACGCCTTAGGGCGGTACCCCTTTTCCTGTTGTCCGAATAGATGGAGACTCCTAGGTCATGGCGGCAAAAAGCGTTGGCAAGAAAATTACCCAAGAGGAACTGCCAGACATGGATTGTCGAGTCGGGTGATCAACTTGCTAAAGACCATATTTTCAGCGAGGAGGTTGCAGCTTACCTTCACGCAATTAAACAGTAACTACATTCGGTGGTTGTTATTGCAGTGGAGATATAGGGCTTGGTAGCTGAACATGGGTCAATAAGGGCATTTGCAAGTCCTCTTTCAACAAGAGTATGATAAGGCTCGGCTGCTACGTACCTTAATAGGACGGCTACGTCTCGAACTTCTCTTTACTGATGGTAATCCATAACGACTCTAGTGCATTCTTCTGTTACCAATGTAACGTAATCTTGCTGAATGATCTAATATAAGCCCCTGAGCCTTGACTTGTAGTGAGCTCAGTGAACACCATATCAGCCACAATTCAACCGCAAACAATTTGAAAATATCTTTCTGAGTACCGGCGGCACCTTCGAAATCGTTTGTGCAACGAGGTAGCGCAGCCTCAAGCAGCCACGAAAAAAAGCTGCAATCGAGCCTCGAATGGTTTTGACAGCAAGTGTGAACAGAGGGCCGTAAAAGTGTGTTCATTACTGGGAGGGGTAGCGTTGGCGTTTCTATGTTTCTTGAAAGCTCGTCCTCTTGGTTTCTTTGACCGTCCGGCTGGTGAATTGTCGACATTGGACTGAGTGATAGTTGTCAAAGATACGTCTTGACCTTCAAAGTCCACCGTGGTTTCACGTCTACGCTGTATGCTTCGTCCAGCAAAGATCTCGCCAAATTCGTCCTTGATCGTACCTCTTGCCCCAACGGTAGCTCTCTAGCCACCAATTTCACTAAGAGGTCGTCTCCAGCCGTAGAATAAGTTGGACCATGTGAGACGTAGGAAAGGGACGGGATGCTTTAGCTCTTACCCTGGCCCTTGTTCGAGAGCCACTTGTTGTCTCAGTCCCAGTTTTCAAAGTAGCGCTGACCTGCCTCTTTCGACCGGCAGGATCGGATCGGGTGCTCTTGATTGAATGCTGAATGCCACGCTGCGGAAGCTGTTGTCCAGCTGACTGGTATGAGAAGGGTACAGTCTCAATCGTGTTACACCGGGCACATACCCCTCGCCTTCATTCAGTATCAGGTTCACGTGAGCGTCATCATTATTGGCACCAACGGAGTCTTCAGAAGCGGACCTGTCTCTCGATTTTTAGAAGTAGCTAGTTGGTAGCGACATATTTCCAATCATCTACACATCGTGGGGAGATCGACGATCTGTGGCTCAGCGCATCTTAAGAATGCTCGTCCCGTCACAGTCGCTTTTAAGCTCTTAAAAAGAACCTAGAAGGATCACTGCTAAGCAAGGCCCCGTAGATAACAAGGCGGGGTAGACCCGTACGTATCTTCCCTGAACAGTAGGAGGACGCTCTCTGCCGTGGGAAGAGCGCCATTCGTCTCATTTGCGGACGGTTGATGGCCCGAATAAATTTTGGGCTCGCTGTTCGCGGGAAGACATTCACCATGGTAAGTCCGTCGAGCCGTGGGATTGCCCAGTAGGATTCTAGGATCACGGACACGCGGAATGTACGCATAAAAAAAATACTTGGAATTGGAGTTTTGGGGGTGGAGACAAGGCGAGGGCGTGCCATAATTTCCGAATGGGGAAAAAGAGGGAATAAAAGGGGAGCTGAGTGGGGAATTGAATGGACGGATGAAATGACCAGCCAGACAGAGGGAGTGTAAAATATGGGAGATAGAATCGGGAAGGAAGAAGATTGATGTGGAGGATCCTTATATACTTGGGAGGAGGCAGCGGAGATTATAGTAAGGATATAGGGAAGCTATACTGGAAGCGACAAAGCTAACCGGCACAGAGAATCCACAGGTCCTCGCTTTACAGGTAAGTTTTGCGTGCGCAAGAATTCTATGCATCACATGTGGTCCCCTGTTCCCAAATCCCTAGGGAGGTATTAAGACCACGGATACACAAGATTTAAATGCTATGCATTACTGTACACTGTGTGACCTAACTAATATGACAATATATGACAACCTTCGTATGATCTTGGACAGGGATGAATAATCAGCCTGATATCTTTGTTGAGCCTACTACATACCACCATTTACAAGCCGATGACTGCCATATTAAATTGATTTTCGTCTATTTCTGTAGCCTACGCCCTTCAGCGATTTATAGGGGCAGACCAGTCACAAATTTATCGTGTCCTTTGAAACACGGTGCTGATACTATCTACCCACGCTAGGAGGCAAAAATGTTGGCAACAGACTAGTAAGAAAGGTAATTTACACCACGGAGCCATTCATGGTCTATTGACAAAACAGATCTTCAACTTCATCCAAGAGAGCAATCTCCTCCGTCTAGATAACAGAGACACCAGGAGAGAACGGAAGCAGCTAACAAGAAGCGGTCACATGAATTATTTACTGTAGACAGATGGAGGTGCCCTTTGGAATATTTACAGGATCTTGCTGGAGCAAAGTCAGCTTGAGCTAGGGAATAAATGAAGAGGGCTCAGTAGTTGTAGTTGCTTGGACTTGAGGCCACACCAGAGGTAGAGCCAGAGATCAATAGCCTACTGGACACTCTATCCAGCTTAGACAGAAATTCGCTGAGAGAGGGCCTACTAGGCCCACTAGATACTACAGTTTACTGCCCAGCATTCACGGGCCAAGGCTACAAGGTAAGAGCCCATATACTAGGGGTGGAGATCCATGGGCTCTCGTCGTAGTCTGAGTGGCGACTTCCTACAATCCTGGTAGGCTCACTGTCCGTGGCCCATGAGCCAGTTGGGCTCCCCGGACGCCAACTGGCGACTCGATAGGCTTGTGATCTGTACGGGTTACTGATCCAGGTCTTCAAGGCCACGTTGGAAGACGGGCTAACGTTTAATATCCTATGCGACCTAAAATGGCATTCACAATTCAAGGTCGCGTGAGGTAGATTCCATCGTCTCTTCATCTATCGTGAGCTCTCCATGAAGCTGCATGATGACAGTGTTGGACCCATCTTCAATCGCAGCCTCAAAACACTGTGCAGGAGTGAGCCTGCGTAAATCTTTATCGTAAAAAGTAGCCTGCCGGTTTCTTGCGTCTTTCCGCGCGACTCGTTCAACTTCGGATGGGTTGGAATGGTGCAGCTCGTGAACAGTCTTCCAATTCCCATTTTCCCCCCGAGCTCGGAACACAATCGTTACGGGCGGGGTATTCGCCTCGGGCCTGGGGGTGTGTTTGTGATAAGATCTGGGGCGGGTGGGGCGACGATGCGTGGTTCAAGGGTTTTCCTTAGTGTTGTTGCTTTCTGGTTTGTTATTGTCGTCACTTCCCCGTTTTGGGGGCGCGCATTTGTGGGAGCGTCCCGTGGCGTCGAGACTGCGTCACACTCTTCGCGCTCTCCAGCAACACTATCGGTCCAGTCATCAAAGTTGACGCGGGCCACCACTTTTTCGGCTCGAGTCTCGTGTCCAGCTCGCGGTCGGGTATGATTCGGTTCCTGCATTCGCGGCTGCCCACCACCCCTTCCTTTCGCACGTTTTCCAGACCGCTCTTCGTCAGAGACGATATCGGGACATTATATATGCTTGCTTGCATGTAGAATACGTGTATTTGACCTCTCGGCTCTAGATGGCGGGGGTGCCAACTCTGACGTGGGAACAGCGTTCTCCGATTCGGGCGGAGCCAAAGGGAATTCAATTTGCGTCCCAGGTCTTAGGTTCTGTTGTGGCTCGTCAGGCTCTTCGCTTGGGGGAGTAGCTGTAGGTGGAGGGATATTCGTAGTATCATCCGATTCCGTCACGTCTCTCAGGGACTGGTCCTGGGGAGTGGCCGATGGTTCTCGATCGCTGGTAGCGTGCGGAGATGAGAAGGGTGGTCCATAGGTTAAAGGCACCTGTTCCGGGTTTTCCGCTATTTCTGGTTGGGATGGGGCATGCCGTTCGTGCTGGTCTACCGGATTCGACTCAAACTCCGTAAAGTCGACCCCCGCGTCATGTCTGCGGTCATCGGTCTGCCTGAAGGGGGCAGTGTTAGGCAGCAGTGCGGTTAGCCGCGGCGTGAGCGAGCGAGCTGGAGTGGAAGGGGGACGTTTGGGAGGCAAAAAGGGTGTTGAACAGGTCGGGGGAGGGAGTGAGGTTCTTATAGAAATCTCAAAAGCGGCGAGCGGGACTGAGTGGTGGAGTGATTGGCTCAGGGTGCTCCGTGAGCGCTCACCGCCCGCTCAGTGAGCAGTCCGCTGCGCTCAGGGCTTGCTCTGGGCTCCCTCGGGGACCCCGCATATATCAGTGGCGGTTCCGACCACTCACCGCCAATGGACATGGGTTCCAGCACTAAGACTCTTGCGGGTGCTTTTGCATGACCAATATGCTGGCTACCTACTAATCATTACATTTTAGTCAGAAGCATAATTGACATGTCACCTACAATTCCGGCCGAGATAGTACTAAAAGTCGCTACTCATCTTAGCGATTCAACAGACTTGCTAAACTTGTCTTATTGCTGCCGCCAATTCTACAATCTTTGTCTCCCAAAGGTTTACTCCTCACTTCAATTTGAAAGGCTCAGCATATGGAAACTTAGCTATTTAACCCATGCTCTTATCGAAAATCCCCAGTTGGCCGTGGCTGTGCATCATCTGTCTCTCTGTACTGAGTCCACCTGGGGCCATGACATGGATGCATATGATATTAAATACGAACCAGGCGTCATTCGCCCGGCACTATCGGCCAGAGGTTATTCTGAACAGGAGCAAGAGGAATGGGAGAATGATCTGACCAACGGACAAAACGAGGATCCATGGCTAGCTTTACTCATTCCACTCCTGCCTAACCTGCAATGCTTGACCATGACATTTGAGAATCCGTCGACTCATGTGCGAAAGGTCCTTAAGCGTGCTCTTGGTGGACAGTGGCCGCTTGACTCGCAACCCCTCGCATATTTAAGAGAGATTTCCGTTCAAGTGACAGACTGTGAACTTGAATATTACGGCGTTCCAACATCGGATGCCCTGCTGTTCTTTGGCTTTCCATCCATTCAATCTTTTCGAGCTGAATGCATAGCTGACTGCGACGAAGATGAATATTGCTCTCCCGAAGCATTATGTGGTTTCTCAACTATCACTAATATTGACCTCCGTAAAGGCAATTCCAAGAGTGGCATGCGAAGACTTATCCGTGCATGTGCAAAGCTAGAGTCATTCCGCTATGAACATGAAATCACTATTGGGCCCTGTGATGACTTCAACCCGGCGGCTTTCCACGCCTCGCTTTTACATCACAAGGACACGCTACAGAGACTGACACTTGTTTTCAACAAAGAGGAAGACTATCGCCCGGGCCAAGGAGGAGAAGATAACTTCTTCGGATCCCTCTCCCAGTTTACCGCTTTGAGAGAGATATGCCTCAGGGCTCCAAATCTTCTTGACTTAGGCGGAGAAGCTGGATATATACAAACTCGCCTCGTCGACGTGCTTCCATCTTCTCTTCAGCGGCTAGCTATAGAAGATTTTCACCAATGCGATATGAATGTTCTTACTGCTGAGCTGGAAGATTGTGTTCTTAATATGACTTCTCGATTTCCATGCTTGCATACTCTGCAGATTGGGGGGTATATACATGAATATGACCCCGTGTCTGCCGATTTAACTCCACCAGGGAGAATACATATACCATGCATTGCACAAGAAGTCATTCAAATAACACAGCGGCTACAATTTCTTTGTCAGGCTGTGGGAGTAAAACTACGCCTTTGGAGTCGCGAAATCGAAGATGCAATTGCGCATAAAAAGGAAATAGAGGAGGAAGGTGAGGATTATGAGCTAGGCTAGCAAGGAAATCTGCGAGTGAGGGGAAAGTAAAATGAAACAATAGTGTCGAAAAACTTTGGGAACCCCAAGGTAGGATTCGAGGAGTCTAGATTGTAAGGACGTAGTAGCAAGTGAGCATTCCAGACTTAGTGAACGTAACGTAACATACATCAGTTGGGAAAATCCTGTGGATTATTCGTCCAAAATCTCTGCTAAAGGTTTCTAGAAAAAAGAAAGGCTATAGTGTATACAAGTGTAAACTTTCTTGGACTGTCAACTAGGTAAGGATACGTAGGCCGAAGGAGATAGAAAGATCAAAGACAGATAGTAGATGCTATCCAGAAATGAGACTGATCCTTGACCTCCTACTACTACTAACTAGTTGCTAATTTATATCTGAAGGCTTCACGCTTAAGGGATTCAGAATTCCTACCGAAACCCAAACCGTTGTGTGGCCTGATGTTCCTCATCGGTGGCTGATTGTCGGGTCAGAGTACCCTGTACGATCATCAGGCCGAATCGCTATTCGATCTGTGGCACTCTAGCTGCGCCTATCGCGACAGGATATAGTAAAAGAGATTTACCAGATTATTATTATTGCTTTTAATGAAGTTAAACGTCCATACCGAGCCGTTGGCTATGGCAGACGCATGTGCCGTAGAAGCATGAAGACTTTAAACGGAATCTTGATATATGGATGAAGGGTAGTATCGCGTAGGCTTGTCTAGCCGAGTCTGTCTGTACTGAACTGGAATAATTTATCGCGGCTCAATATGCTAGGCAGGCGAGATCTGGTGCTTCAAGATGCCACGTATGGTTTGAAGTAACTGTCTCTAGTAATGGGTCTCGCGAAGGAAGGAAATCAACTACACAAAATATAGAAGGGGGCCTTCATATAATGGATTGGCTAAGCAGTAGGTCGCGGCTTAATTATTAAACAATGGAGAAGAACGAGGAATAATTCGTAGGCTTTCTTAGTTTTGATTATATAGTTTTTACTAGGGTATTCCGGTTATCTGATTTTTAATGGATTTCCCCATATTCTACGTTAAAAAATCTGACCGCTGATCTAGCGGGGTCAGTTATGTACATCCTTGTTAGTACAAGGAGCTGATACAACTTTTACGACTAGACGCATCATACCCTGCTCCCCGGCTGCGGGATTTCCTAAGTGATGTACAGGCCAAGAGAAAGGCTGCGGTACAGCCAACAACAGGCTGATACTTATGTTTGAGGCCGTAGTTCGTTCAAACATGGACACGTGATACTTAAAAATGTACGACATAACCAACGTCTTCATCATAAGCAATAAAGAACAACTATGTCATTTCATCGCATTGAAAACGTATTGCAGTTGACCGGAAAACTCGGAGTCGACCGCCGCTTCTACCCTGCCGAACGCGACAACACTTGTAGCAGTCATAGATAGCGTCGCTGCGGGACAACGTTTACGTTCTACATGCAATGAGTGTTACACAGCAAAGGTACCCTTATCCCACTAACTTGTCACGCAAGCGAAATTCCAGCTGATGACACGTCTGACGGGTCAAATACAGCGGCAAAAACACAGGTTACCAGTAATACATCAGTGCCGATACGTGATATATATAGCTCGGAACTTAATATAGCCTCTTACTGATCACTTTTAGGATATAACTGTTAGTTTAAAGTCTCTATTGTTGTATAGTACTCCAAGAGACACCGACGCTGCAAGCCTGGCCCAGACTCAAGCCCAACAGCTACAGAACAGACAGGCCCCACGGCACTAGGTGATGTAAGGAATAGCAGCTAAATAGATATCTTCTGATATTGCCAGCATCTATAAACTTATCTACCAGTGCGGATTATATCCCTGTTAATCTAGACCTTATCCGACTTCTCGCTTGGGACTCTAGTGCCGGGCCTGATTCCGCTGGACTGTGTGCTAACAGGGATAGTAATATATTGTTTGGTGACTGCGACATGTCAATGATGGATAATGCCTTTAGAGATATCTTGAACTAGCTTGATATTCCGAGTCCAACGGAAGACTACGCTTCTGGTTTATATATGGTCTTTGTCATATCCTCCACTGTCAATTGTGTCCATACAATGCTTCTCCTTCTACCTTATATAACTACAGCGAGTGCAATGACTCCATGTACTTCTGAAACATAATGTAGTAACAGATAACTAGAGTCACAGGCAGTTCTGATAGGCTAACCGGCGTTCACGTTCTCTTTAATGTTGTGACAAATCTGGAGGCTGAAATCGGTGACCCTGGCTCTAGCACTGATAAATTATATATACTATAAAGACAAGCATCGCAAAGGTTCAGCGTGTGATACAGTCCAGATAGTGGCAACCAGCTGTAATTAGTCCGATGCTAGTGCTTGTTACTATTAAGGTTATATTAATTCTGTTCAAAAGCATTATTCCTAGGTGGAGCAGCAGCAGAAATATGAGCCTTAATAATTATTCTATTGGCGACCAGCAATATCCACATGTTCTACTACTTAGTCAATACTGGATTAAGGGCGAGGACGCCGCTATTATCTAGAGACTTATTATAATAGTCAAGCTTCAACACTTTTACATAGGCTGACTAAAGTACTCAGGGTCTCTCTTGACAACTCGAGTTGTTATCAGAATAGCCAGTGACCGGTAGATCATCTAAAAAACTCCTGCGCTTACCAAGAACAGAAGGCAGCATTACTACTCGCTACTTTACAGAGGCACGTGGAGATAGCCGAGGAAGGGGCTGGCTCCGCGTTCTGGAAGTAATGTTCGAAGATAATACATTAAGGGTTGAAGAAGATCAGGTCGGCCGATTCGGGGTTTGGTCAGCACATTGCGGTCTCGTGACGCCTGTACTTAGATAAGAGCTTCTGTTGCGTTTCAACAACACAACCGTCCTCATCGCCAATTACACTGGATTCTATCCTTGAGTTGGGTTGCTGCTTTGCAGGCCAAGTGATCGTTTTGGCGCTGTTATTGTTCCGTTTATTTTCGAGTTTACGGGCCAAGTTGGAATCTTGTTTATTTGTTGCCTCTTGGACAGGTGAGCAGGACCTGTGATAACGAACGATCTTCTCCTAGATGCAATAATAGCCTTTCCTATCTACCTGCATCTCTCCTAACCATTGTGTGCGTAATATTTCTAATTGCCCGGCTCGAAGGTAAGTACTCTTTTGGCGGTTGTTTACTACTTAAATAAAAGTATATCTAACTGCCTCTCGAACCTGTTTGGCAATGTTCAATGCTTCTTCGCGATTGTCCCGCGAGAAGACATTGAAGTAAGCTAGAAAGCTATTCTTACCGGTGCTTGGATGTGGGACATGTTGCCCTCGTTTTACAAGACAACCGCATCTACTAATGCATGCTTCGAGATCTGGTCTTCGTGCAATGAGCTCCGCGCACATCATTTAACGACATGGGAAAGCCAACTCCATCGTCATCTCATTATGACTACGATATGGAAACGATTGTGGGTAATTTGCCTATGACAAAGCCAGAGGCAGACCCCAAAGTTCTCTCGAGAAGGCTGTCACAACTCCACCATTCTCCTCCGTCAACCCGTCCAGCTACTTCGGCTACGGAACAACGAGATGGCTTACTCAGGACATGGGCCATGTTGACTCCATTTGTGTCTCGTGTTGGACACAGTGGTGTTCGCTGTGATTAGCATGGGAAGTAAATAGCCGGCAAGCTCGCACTGGCCAGTGTCTGTTCCACAATGTTTGACCTTCAACCCTGATCCTCGATTTACATTCTCTCCGTTCAAGGTCGACAAGCATCGTAGTCGAGTCAATACCGCCGCTGCATTCGCTAACAATGACAATGGTGATGGCACATTTAACTATATCATGCAATGGTCCGAACAGTTGAATTGCTACCTACGCTTGCACACCCAGCACATGTGCGTTCCACGCAAGTTTGCGTCCGCGTTATGGGACACTCTCCTCGAGATTCATTCAGACTTGCTTAACTCAGCTTTTGACAATAGGATGCTCCGGCTCTTCTTGCCTTATACGCTGTTTGAGCTACGGGTTTTCGTGTACGACATCTGGCGTCTACCAGTCCGAATGGCCCCTCCCGCACCAACGGTGGAGTCATGAGATGGTGCGCTGACTTACGCAGAGCTGGAAGGGCTCGTCTATAAGCTTGCGCATCGACAGCTGTCCAAAGGAGTGCAGCGGGGCGACTTTGTTCCCTTCTCATTCGAAAAAAGCCTTTGGATGACCGTGGCTATATTACGTGTCATCAAAGCTGGAGCTGCCTTCATAGCCATTGATCCATCTCATCCAAGTGCACGAGCCAAAGAGGCCATCGGCTGACTCAGGGCAAACATTATCCTTGTCTTACCATCGTAGGCCACGACACTCGCCGACATGAGTGAAGTCATCCTGGCAGTTTCCTCGGCTAGCTTAGGCGACCTGCGTACACGTCCGCCACTAATAACTATGAAGCGTAGTTAACTACTGACCCATGTATTAGGTAATCCAAAACCCTAAGAACTCCGGTTTTCGTTCACAATTTGAGCACATCTGATCTGTCAATTGCGATCAAACCTCGATATGTTTGTGTAATCCTTCATGGCCCGTCTTGCTCTTAGACACCTCGATTCCAAACGCCAGAGTGTCTATTCCCCTACCCTACCTGCTTCTCCAGATACTTCAACATGGATTGTACTAACATAGCTTTGCCCCTGCTGATGCTCGGTAGTTGCCGATAGCATTGTGGAGTCATCGGCAGCTTGCCGATGGTATCGGTTTTCCCGAAATCAATGACAGGGTTTAAGGGTCAAGTCTACCCGAGGAGAGCAACACCAGACGAATTTACAATCCCTAAGTGTTTTGTTTATCATTTTTGCTCCACTGTAGCGGTCTAGATCGTGCCCCACATACGCATATTTAGTGTATCACCAATCTGAATTTTGTCAAAAATGTGGTCCTCATGCTTTATCCAAGAGCACCGGGAGAATGCTAAATATCTATCGAGAATAGGGGTAGTTATGTTTCTTTAAACTTAAGCATGGCATAAATCTTGGATTATTAGAGATAATGCAGTATACCCTTGAAAGCGGTACTATTCAAAACAAACCTGACGGTCAAATTATCTGCCTTCCCGACGGAGTGCTTCCTATAGCAGTTGATCGTCCGCAGATAGAGCAGCAGCATGAAAGCAACTAGCATGTTGGCAAAGATTATAGACTTGGCTGATTGTTCCGGCCTCCAATTCTGATTCTCACGCCACTGTCACTTCATAGATACTACGCCTGACTCCATCCCAAAATATCCACCACATCCCGGTGACCGTTTGCTATAGTATAGCCTGGTGCCTGGGGACCTACAGTTTTCCCTCGGGGGCCGTGTTGCGGGGCCCATCCACGTAACCTCTGCTGATCGGCTGCTTCTAGCGGCTACTCCTTACTTTAAGCAAATATAACAAAAGCCTCTCTGTTCTACCAGACAGTATATCACAGGTGGCAACAGGATGCAATACAGAATGGTCTCGAGATAGTATCCTCGGTTACGCATATGCAATCGTGCGATCATCAGTTTCTACGTGAGTGGGAGTAGAAAATAGCCTATGGGCTTTTTTAGCTTAAAAAACATCTGGTTACCTAGTGGTCTAGAGCAGATGTAACACAGAAAATTCGATTAACGAAATCTATTAATCAAGTATAATTTTCCTACTTGCCAAGTGCCATCGAGCGGGCGGGATGTTAGTCACTAGTTCTGGATCTGTCTCATGACGGATGAACAGATTCATCTCAATAAACCACCATCGCTATTCAAGCACAGACTCCATTCTGGCAAGAAAAGGGGTCAGAGCAGTCATCGTGGGAGCTACATTGAGCCCCTATAAGTATAGTTAGTTATTTACTCCGAATAGTATATATACAACAAATACATACCAGCACAGTGGCCCTCCCATTCACAAGGCACAGACCCAGGATCAACAGCACATTTGCCGTTCACACAGGCGAATGGGTCAGAGCAGTCATTATGAGTAGAGCATGTGGCACCTATATTATCTAAATTAGCGTGTGGCAGAGCATTGGTTCCATCAGAAATAGACGGACCTTCGCAATGACCCTCCCATTCGCAAGTAGGGTCCGTAGGGTCCGTAGGATCCGTAGGGTCTGTGGGCTTAGAAGATCCGTCCAGCCCAGCAGCCTCCTTGATGTCATTAAGGGCAGTTCCAACCTGGACGTTGTAGACATAAGTATCGATCTCGACAGCCTCGCCACGATAAGCACCGAATTTGGGCTCTGCACGGCCAGGGAATGTATTCGCGTTCAGCCTGGTGTTTCCAGAGTTGAACTTCTGCTGTTCACCATTAAAGTAGAGCTCAACCCATCCGGGTCTGGCGGTATTAATCACAATTCCAATGGAGTAAACGGTGTCTGTCTTCAGGGCCTTGGACCACTGAGACTCACGCTTGGCAGTGCCGGAGGCCTGGTACTGGAAGTTCAACTTCCCACTCTTGAACTCCAATGAGAGAGGGATGTTTGCACCGCCCTTGTTGTTGGCGGCGTACTCCTTGCTTTATAGTGAGTTAGTAATATAACCTTTACTTGGTTAGACCAGTGAAGGAAGGCAAAATGACTTACAATTGCCAAATCATCATGCTCTGCTCAATAGCTCCAAGAGAGAACTTGTAGCCAATGTAATAGGTCTGATCAACTTTGATTTGGTCCTTCAGAGAATGGTACTCGGTACGAATATAGTCCTTCTTGCGATGAAAGTGCAATGCAGGGGTGCCATTCTTGTCGTTGTCCAATTTGATGTAGAGATCTTTGCTATTGTCCTTGGGTCTGTTGCCACGCTCTGCTTCAAGATTGCGAATCCCCAGCATAGAGGGGTTATCACCGCGAGCAGCAGAGAAGTCAAGAAGACTCTTGGACAGCGCTGGCTGCAGCGTTGCCAACAGAGCGAAGAACTTGTAGAGCTGCATTGCGAACGGATACGAAGCTTGTAGTAATCGGCACGGCACAGCACGTCTCGAGCTTTCTTGTCCCTGGGTCTTACGCCGCTTATATATGCAAATCAATGAAAAGGCTGTTGGCCGGCTTCTCAATCACCTGCGCTGAGACAACGCCCCCGAGGCTCGCACAAATGCCCCATATGCCGAAATTCCCAGTATTTGGCCGGGATCGCCCTTCGTGGGCTTACCTGATAGTCGAGTGGATACGTATGCGGATTCAAAACGGGCAACCGGCAGTCTTCACCTGCGTGCCAAGACTAGACGAACGGGTATAGTGTGCAATGTAACCTCGTATCTTGGACTATGGCATGTTCTTCGTCCGGGCCGAAACTAGGGCTAATTAGTGGGATTCCAAGCCCCTCCAGAACATGAGCTCTCGACTCTAGAACCACTAGGCATCGCATAACACGCTGCCCAAATCATAGCCAGCAGAAATAACCGAAATCCCGCAACATGTACCTGCGTTATGCGAAAAGAATGGATAATTTTATTTCGCAGCGTGACGACTCCTGTCGTTTTCGATTGTAGAAAACTCGTCTGTTTCATCATGGAAACCTTGGGGGATCTGTTTGACCCAGTCTCCTACTAGATCAGCAAGCACCTTTGGCTCGCGCCGCAGTTCATCAACTCTCCACCCTGAAACCCACACAATATCAACTGTCGCTTCATGTCGCGCCGCTTAGGTTTAGCGTCGGGCCTGAACCACTGAGTAAAGCCCGCTACTTAGACTTACCGCCACCCGCCCATTCGGGGGTTTACGGCCAATTTTTGCACCAGTCAAACTTGACCCTATGACTATCGTACATACAGATATTTCTGGTAAATTCTTCGGGTCCTGAATATATATGTAAGTGCCTAATTGTTTTTGTTTTCTTCTCCAACAACTGTGTTGCACAACCTTTCCTAGTAGTATACAAGCTATTACATGGGCCATCTCGCAGAATTTATCAGTCAGCACCTATTCAAGTTGGAAAGTGTATCCGGATGATCTGGACAAGTACTAGTCGAGCGAACCATTTTCGGGCAGGCCGTTCCCTTAGTGTGGAGTCTGTTCTGTGGAAACCCGCCGACAGATTACTGGTATATAGTGTAGTTCTCCATTCTCCCTATTGGGAAGCTCAAGTCAAACGAATTCGTATGATCCGCCAACAGACTAGTGGTGCACATGCCTCATTCTGAGAGCGTAACAGGACAACGGAGTGAAACCTATTGCTAAACAACTTGTGGCGCCAAGGATACTACCCTCGAATATCACTAGTAGGAGGTTTCGCGAAGCAACCGTCTCCGCAGACTGTGGTATCCGCCCAACACCCAAGAGAAATCGCTGAGAGGTTTGACAAAGAGCCCCTGTGAGCCTTAAGCAGTCCCCGAAACGTAATTTCTGACTATAAAAGCAGGAGGCTGCCCGCCCCAGAGGCTGTCCCTGCATCTATAACCATAGCATCACTCACTTTCTTGTGAAGTTAGAACACAGCCAAAATGCCTCTCAAGAACTTCGCTAGTCAGCTTGCCCTGTCCCTGGCACTCTTCGGTACGGCCATGGGCCAGAAGGTCGAAGGCCCCGAATACAACAAGCCCAACGGAGGTCCTCCTGGTAAATTCTTTGCGGCTTCAAGCTCTTTGCCTGTTGCCGCTCTGCAGGCTGCCGCTGCTAAGGCCAGTGTTGTACCGAGTCACGCTACATACCCCATCGGCGAGGACTCTTCTATCAAGTCCACTATTCATACCGACTGGGCGAAGTTCAGTGAGGGCGCTGCCATCTCGTGGGTGGCGGACATGGATGTTGACTGTGATGGAATTAACCATGGCTGCAAGGTATGATTTCGAATGAGACTGCTTTCAGGGCCTACGTCATTTAACAAGCGTAGGGTAATCCCGATGGTCAAGAGAAGACCAACTGGGGTGCGCTCTCCGCATATGAAGTGCCTTTCATCGTGATCCCGGATGAATATCTTATGGCCAATAAAGCCACTATCAAGGGAAACAGCATCGCTGCTGTTATCTGGTGAGCCAGAGGACCCGTGTACCTCTCCACGATTCAATATCTACTAACGCACCCTAACCACGATAGTAATGGTAAGATGTACTACGGTATCCTCGGTGACTCGAATGGAGATGAGCCCCAGGTCACTGGTGAAGCCTCTTGGATCTTGGCCAGGACCTGCTTCCCTGAAGAGAACCTGGACGGCAACAGGGGCCACACTGCCGCTGATGTCACCTGTATGTCCCTCGATGAACTTTTCCTTGTCAATGCACCACTAATATCTAAACAGACATCCTCTTCACCGGTGAGAGCGCCGTTCTCCCCAAGAGCGCCCTGAACAAGAACTACATCACCAACTTCGATACCCTGCGCTCCATGGGCGACAAGCTCGTTGGTGCTCTTTCCTCCAACCTCAAACTCGGCGGCGATGGAAATCCTCCCACTACCCTAACCACAACTAGCGTCCCCCAGCCAACAGGTGATTCCTGCGACTGGCCTGGACACTGCGCCGGTAAGAACAGCAAGGTCACCCCCAACAATTCAAACGAAGGATATGACTAAACTAAATGAACGAAAGGTGCCAGCTGCTCCACTCACGATGACTGCTCCGATCCGTTCGCCTGTGTGAATGGCAAATGTGCCGTGGACCCTGGGTCTGTGCCTTGTGAATGGGAGGGCCACTGTGCTGGTATGTATTTGTTTTATATATGCTATTCGGAGTAAATAACTAACTATACTTGTAGGGGCTCAATGTAGTTCCCACGATGACTGCTCTGACCCCTTTTCTTGCCAGAATGGAGTCTGTGCTTGAATAGCGATGGTGTTCAGTCAATCGGTATACATGAACAGAGAGTATACTTTGATATAAGGGAGGAATGCGGCGGCCTTCAAGGCGGCTGGTTACTCAGGGTAATGTATGAAGTTTTCCGACCTTGTGAGGGAAATTTTATGTGTGCTATATATAGACATGGGTATATAGTGAGACTCAGTGACTGATAGAGGTGGAGAGATGCATTATCCCTGAGTGTAACTCTTTTGTGGGGTTAGGATTGGGGTCACCGACGACTGAAAGCTTGGGTGCCCTGGGCACAGTATATATAATATGTCTGTGTACAGCAGGCAAGAAAGCCTTGCTACTATAGCTGAGTGTATAACATGACCATGCTACAGAAATATCCACTTTATGTTCAGTTTGCGGATCCAAAATAGCTTAATTCTAGTATATCCTTGTAGGCACGCGTCGGCGTGTTTACCCATGGAAATGCGACATACCCCATATCGCGAAATGAAAAATTAGTTATTGTATATATTTTTATTACTCTGCCTTTATTACCTTAAAATATTCACATCACTCTAATAAGGTAAGTAATATTTACTTAAGTATATCAAGAAATTGTCCCGGATGGATTTATTATTTAGACAAGAACCCGCTACTTGGCTCCTGTTACAATCCTATAATCAAGATATAATATACTAGTATTCTATACTGAAACCCCTTATGTAGTGAATAACTATCTATAGAGAATAAATAACCATATAACTACTTATTTCACTTTTCCTCTGTATTTAGTAAGAATAGTACACTAGACCTGATTAAGAGAAATAGTATAGATAGTAAACTTTAATATAGCTAGCACGCCTAGATATTCGGGCTGGGACTCCGCTAACCTGTTAGCTGTGCTTGCGTAGCGAGGGTCAAACCTGAATGTCAGAATTCACTGAGATTCAGTAAACGAAGTGCCGTGGTGCTGTGAGGGTGACGTAATTCTTATTTCTGATCAAAGATACAAAAACTAATCCATGGATAGCTCAAGTTCAGAAGCCCAGGCCTATTAATTACATGTACTCAATAGTTAGAATAGTACAAATGTCAAGGGTATATACTATTCAGGGTAGAGGACCTGTCAACTAGATAAGGATATGTAGGCCATAGGGAATAGGACGATCAAAGGCGTGCAGTAGATACCATTCAGACAGGAGTCTGATTCTTATCTGCCCCGAGGAAGGTAATCATAGAGAATACATTTGCAGAGACCTTCGACTATGTTCGGAGGACCTGCATTGCGGAGGAAGAAGGCCAACAATTTGGTTGTTTTATCCGGGATATTATGTTGGAATTAGAACACATTTGCGACCACTATAGCCAAGGCCGGTAAGTGTGTTATCTGAATATTTCGACAGACCTAACAGAAGCAGTGGTATAGATGTATTTTGTTCTATACCATTTAAAATATCAAGTATCAGTATCCAAGGAACTTTGCATTGCAATGACATGATCGCTAGATGGGGCCTTGAAGGTCCTCTCCCTCCTCTGACAATCTGCACTGTAAGAACCCTTGCTCTTAGTATAGTACCTTTCCAAATAATTACCCCTTTAGGATTCGCGGGCGAGTGAAAAAGATACTAAAACAAAAATCGATATCCCTTATATTTTATTTCTACTTGTGATACCTTTCGGTAAAGATCCCAGCCGCGAATCATACACTTCGTTTGTTACATTTCAAGGACAGTCTTCTAAATCACGAAGGCTGTAGCCCCCAAGTCCTATCTCCAAAGTTCAGTTCGGGGGGAGCCGTTGACTGAGAATTCGGAGATCTATCGATCGGAGAAATATGGCATGATAGGCCCTTGGGAAAAGGAAGGATTTCTTAAGGATATTTCTAGGCATAATTCGATATCTTAAGACAAACGCCATCAGCACCACTATAGTGTTAGGATGCCTACCTTTGGAGATTTCATGGTAATATTAGTGGATATTCACACTCACTGAATCATGTCATTGTTGCCATTCACCGTCCTCTAGTCGAGCTAATCTACCACTTACTACTGAGGATTACTTCTCTCATCATCTTTCTTCCCCAGATAACACAAATATAAGATTCAGATCAAACAAAAGGGAGCTCGACGTTGTCAAGGCATCTAATCTTCCAAGCTGTCACACGAATATAGAGGATATAATCGGCACCCTGCACTTCTCTGGATCTACCTGGGGTAAGGAATACCTTGAGGCCTTAAGAGTAATACCCCTCGATGATCTCGAGCTCGATCTCATTATTCCAATCAGCTTCTGCCAAAGGACAATGAAGACTGTACGATTATGATTTCTCTACCGAAGAAAGCGCCAACCTTCAAAAATCTGACAAAGGATGCAGGTTTCAGCAATCTCCTCGGCCACGTTAAACGCATCAACCGCAACAGACCTCCACCAATAGAGCGCAATGAAGGAGAAGTTCGTGGATAACGATTTCCACTAGTTTTTCTGTGAAACTCGCAAGAGCCATGACGACTGCTCGTTTATCTCTCCCTGACCGGCCTTCAAGAATGGCACTAGCACCCTTTGAAGTCAGTACTTTAATATTACTGTATGTGATATATGTGACCTGCATTTAGGCCAAAAAGCGACATGTCGGGGGCCATCATAACAGTGCGGGAGAACAGGACCAGTACAACCACAAGAGCGCTGCTCAAGCGGTAGCTCACCTTCTAGGTGCCGCCATGGAGCAGGACAGAATGATAAGGGACCACCGCCTGAACCAGGAATCATTGCTCTTTACCATACGTGGCACACAGCTCCGAACTGTGGCAGCACATTTACCAAGGGATTATCTTGCCTCTGTAAAGAATAGGCTCATTCCGAGTCACCAGAAACTTTTGGTGCGATCTAAGATATTCGACTTGAAGCACAACTCGGGGCCCACAATGTCGTTTCGAGCAATTGTCGGCCTGCTTTAGTACCTTTATAGTGGATTAGTGGATATGAATGAGCGTTGGCTCGTTATAGACGAGTTCAAGGCCAAGGTTCCCACACGGCAGAAAATGAACCGCGTGGTCTGCCCTTAGACGGTGCCTTGACCCAGGTACTTAGCAATTATTAGTGGTGGGACCGACCACTAATAAGTAGTGCCTGTAGGCTAGAGCCACGACCTGGTATATCATGGCCAATAATTGTACCGGCTATAATATAATATATTACATTATATTTGGATTGTATTATTCTGTATAATATTGAATACATCTTTTACATATCTGGTCTTATTCTCAAGTTTCCTTATAGGCAGGGATAATTGTAGCACCTATTATGGGGCAGACCAATCCTCCAACTAAATATACGTATCTGAATTTTAACATTAGACGATTACAGGACGCTATCCAGAGTTCGTCACGATTCTCAACTCTTCCAACATTGCAAACGGCTCCCTCGACGCCTCATATTTAACATGGGTAATTCCGCCCGCTCCATATTTGTTCGGCACTGATTGGATGTGATTATCATTCATATAAAGCTCATAAGTACCACCCCGAGCATCCACACGGATTCGAAGATCTGAGGAGATTTGAAACCAGGCGGGGAAATTAATCATGCTCAGGGCCTCCCAGCCATGGGTGGCTTGTTTGGTCTGGAGTTGGATTTTGGAAAACCTGCGAATGATGTTCACGCTAATAACGACATCGAAATTATCCGAACCGATGGTTCCTGTGCTGTCGTTAAAGTAAATGAAGATGATTCGATTCAGATCCCGTGAGCCCGGCTTGCTGAGATTCAACGAAGAGGACTCGATCACTATAGAGGTACCGGGTGTGACATTCGAGGCGAGCTTCTTTGGTGGACCAAGGGTTAAACTGGACCAATCGTTAGTGAGACTTGTGTGTTCGTATATGAGAGAGATATGACATACAGGGGATCGTCGGGTGGTTCTTGTGGTTTTTCTGGTTCGTCTTGCTCCTTTAGACGTTGCGGACAATCCGAATAGGCTCTATCTTGATCTTCACCGTATTGAATATCTGGCTCCTTTCCTTCTTTATTGACCCCCAAACTTAGAAGCACCTCTGACACCCCATTAAGTTTTGAAGGTATATTAGAATCCTTGCTGTGGCTCATCTCACCGATCAACATAAGGATTTGGAGGTTCAATTGTCCGCATTCTGGCTCTGGTACAGGGAAACCCCCCTAAATTTAGGGAAAAGCGGGTCAGCCTTTGTAAATTCAAGCGTGTGGGATATATTAGATCGACAAACCATTGTAACCCGCCAGTAGAGGTTCTTCAGCACGTCCTCAACATCACTCATATCGAGCTTCTTCAATCTTCCGTCTTTGAGCAGTCGGGTTAGGACTGAATTTAAGGGAATATATGCGGCCACTTCTAAATCTTGTCGCTTGAGAGGGGTGTAATCAGTGCAAGACACTCCATCATTACCCACAGCTGGGCTGCTGTAGTTGTAAACATTGGCCACATATTCATCAGGTACAAACTGGCGCCCGCTACCCTCTGCTGGCTCAAGGAAAATTTCGATGTTGAATGGATAGCCACCAAGGGCAAATCTGGCCGTGTTAGCTTATCGAGCTTGTATTAATGATAAAAGCCGAACGTACTTTGAATAGCGAATGCTTAGAGCAACGTCATTCAAAGCAACACCCTCATCCATCTTTCTTATACCTTGAGGAAGAGGATTCCCTATCCCATTAATCGCTCCTTCCAGTAGTAAGAGTGCTTCATAGCGCGAAACGCCATATTTAAGGTTAATCTGTCTTAAAATGCTAGCCGTATATAGATCCATGTTGAACACGCCCCCGGGCTGATACTGGGATAGCAATGGTTGTAGTTCAGGATATGTATAACCCAACCCTCGAAAGTCGCGAGTATCATGGGCCATCCAGATAGTCCCTTGTTCGTCTTTGTGGAATGGTTGCAGGGGCTCTTTGTGTTCACTACACCCTTCAAGCGACCTATCTGGGTTCAATTCCTGGTAAATCGCCCATAGTCGATCGATATTACTGCGTATAAGTGTTAGCACCTTCGAGCTGATACGCCTCTGAGTTAGGTAGTCCCTACCAATAGTGTAGCCAAAAGATCGGGTCAAAGGCAGCGACAGCAGGTTGAGACATATGGCCCCCTTCTCCACCAACCAGCCAATGAATGTTATTATTTATTGATTCAATGCTAGGACTTGTCCAGGCTTGAGCATCGCTATTATTGCTCGCCATGGTGGAAAACTGATGATAATCGAGGGGATATGTGAGGAGCCTATATACCGCTTCCGTGCCAGTGCCATAGATCTTCTCGTTGATAGACTTAGGTTGAGCTAAGTACCTATTCGATTCTGCGGCATTCACTGCCTCATGGATCCAGGTTGTACTTTCAAATGCTCTTTGGTGTTCAGAGGGACGTCGACTGGTGGCAATGCAGCTCCCATACTGCTGATATTAGTATCTAACATCCAGATTTGATGAAGGGTCTACCTACTGATAGTACTGCCTTCTCTCCTGAGAGGTGTACATCTTCAACACCCTCCGATGCCATATCCTTTCCATTCGGCATGCGAAATTGATAAAGCGGATTCGATATAGTTTCCAGCTCGTCCAGGACGGAGATCTGCAGCTCAGGCTGGGTCGCTAGCGAGGGTATCTGAGGTTTTGTTGACCAATCCCAATAGGGCATTCGCCATGTATCTGCTGCAGTACGGAGTAAAGACTGATTCTCCTCAGGATACTTGGGGATTATCTCATTGACCATAATCTCATAGAGCCGTTGCTAATATTCTCGTCAATTCGAAGAAGCTTAAAGACAAAAGAGAAACAAACCTCAAAGAGAAGTATATACTGTCGGTTCCATGGTAGAAATAAATGACCTCCGTGGGAATACGACTTTGCATTAATTGTTGGTTCATCCCATGATTTGTAAGGCATGCCATTAATACCTGCAATTTGAAAATATGAACCGCGTTTGTCTGGCGAAATTTCCTGCAGAAGCTTGAGCGCCTTGAGGAATAACACCACCTGAATCCTGTTCTTGCGGTTTCTGCTCCAGGCATTGATCTCCTGGCGAGGAGGCACCTCACCATCTGGGCCTTTTCCCGCCGAAATGCCCACGATTGGATAGTATTTGTAGACCATTTTTGTTTGACCAGATTGGTAAAACGAACGAATTACTCACAGTACCCACCCTAATAGGAATGCTGAAGAGGCTGGCAATAATTTCCTAGACAGAGAGTAGCTACATAAATGGATCTGATGGGGTTCTACGTAACTTCCACAACGCCTCAGCCTACCCCTCCATTTGAGGCAATTCTCTCTATTTTAGGCTGGGTTAGTCAACTGTAGATCGGATAACAAAAGTCCCCGTTCGTAAATATCTGCTCTCACCGATTTAACTAACCGTGGTTTACCTTTCCCGAGTTAGCCGCTCAAATGACAACAATTGGGATAAGTCCCTTGAGGCGAACCGCAAGCCTTGTCACTTTCAGCTGAACATGCATGCTGCAGCGGCATGACAATACGCATTGGTATTGACACGGTGAGCTGCTGGATCAATATGCTAAACAACTCATCATCTGCGGGGTTCAAAAAGGCGATCTTGATACCCCTCTTTCTGTCCCGGAGAAGGAAGACGCACGGCTATACTCCGATTTTATAATTTGTATCGGTCTTTTCAGAGCTCGAATATCTGCTACGCTTTCAGCCGGCTTAAAATACCTATATTCCCGGGGATAGATTGAGTCAACAGCGAATCCAACCTGTGCACAACAAAATGTCGACACTCCACGCCCAGTCCCAGGACGGAACTCTAAAGCGTTCTGACCTGGAACAGTACCTACAGACAGTCTCTGCAGATGCAGTAGACGCCAATGGGTATACCCCCCTCGCCCTGGCTGTCAAGAATGGACATTCCAACGTCGTAAAGCTCCTCCTTCAAAACCGCGCCGACGTCAACAAGCCTGTCCGAGACGGACGAACGCCGCTGTATCTCGCGGCAAATGCGAAGCAGAACCGCGCACGGATTGTGGAAATGCTAATTTCTCGAAAAGCAAATATCGACGAGCCAAACCCGGAATGGGGCAATGAAACCCCTTTGATGGTTGCCATCACCCAAGGCCGGGATCCAGATGTTATCCGTCAGTTGATTGATGCTGGAGCTTCGCTGACGAAACGCAACGATCGAGGAGATACGGCCCTCAGTCTCGCAGACCAGATGTCCAGCCCTGCTATTAAAAATGCCTTCCTACCGAAGGAGAAACAAGGTCGGGGCAAGGCTGAGTTGGTCCAGCTGCTTGTCAACTTTGTGCTACTTGTTCTCGCCTATCTAGGTGACTGGAAGGGAGTGAAGGAGATTGTGGGCAACACAATCAGAACTCTTTACAACCTCACCTCTGAGATGCTCGGCGGCTCTAATCCACCACCGGGAACAGTGAGTAACTTGCGTCGTCCTTTATTTTGCGGATAACCTATCCTAACCATCCTTGTAAGAGCTTTGAAGACCCCCAAAATGTGGAAGAGTTCAGACACAACATCAACAACATTATCCAACAGAGCAACCTTGAGGACTTCTATCCACCAGGAGATCCTTATGTCGAACAGGTGGCCTCCAAGGCTGTTGAGCTAAAGAACAATCCAAAGAATACCTTGCGATCCGGCGATCAGATATGTAAACTTGCGCGTATTGCTCTGTATCAGCCGGTTTTGTACTGCGGTAAGAGAAGGGAACTCCTGTTTTTAGTTTCAACTTTGCAAATGACTAAAGTTAACGCAACAAAGATGACAGCGGTTCGATGGAACGGGATGGCCGAATGGGGCGCCAAAAAGCCCTGGTCAAGCGCCTTACGGAGGTTGCTACTTTAGCGGTTCCCAAAAACAACGGGGTTCATCTGCGTTTCATCAACCGAGATGACTCGACCGCCAATAACCTGAGGGCAGAGGAAGTTGAGCGGAGAATGGACTTTACGCCCAGTGGATCAACACAGATAGGGACCAATCTTCGGGCTAAAATCCTGCAGCCACTTGTGTACGATGTGATAGAGACAGGCGTGTTGCAGCGTCCATTCTTCGTCATGACAACCACAGATGGATGCCCTGAGGGTGAGGATAAACGTGCATTCCGAGATGCCATTGTGGAGTCTACTGAGAAGCTCACCGAGAAGGGCTATGAGCCAGATGGTATGATTATCGCTATCCACTCATAATAAAATATTGAGCTAAACATTGCCACAGCTGTCTATTTCAGTCTTAGTCAGGTCGGAAACGCTCCAGAAGCTGCAGATTTCCTGGAAAGTTTTGAAAACGATAGTGATGTGGAAGAAGTACTTCACCGCACAGCGGGTTAGTTACCACTCCCGTACCATACTACTTGTATATATCTAACAGTTAAAATAGAACATTTGGATGATCTCTTCGAGGAGCTCAGGGAAAACGAGAAGGAGCTCAATGAATGGGTACGTACAGTATACATCCAGTCTCTTATCACGTTAGCCTCTGCTGACCATGCAGCTACTTGACATGTTGCTTGACCAGATTCCGTATAAGAAGTAGGCACGGAAGATATACTGAGAGAGGGGCTTTATGGGCAGATTATGATTGTCTGGAACCAATTACCAACTCCTGCCCCAGGAAAGCGGAAGTTAAAGAATCCAAATGATATATGGTTTCAAAAACAATAATGTAACCCACCAAGATAACATAGAAATGAGCATTATTAAGATGTTAGGCTGTTTGGATACTATCTTGTCGTCAAGTGGTAATACAGTATTCTGTAGGGAAGAATCCAGATCCGTCTTGCTGTTGTGTAAAATTACACCTGTCAACAGCAGTTTAAGAAAACATCCGTTGATGCATGGCCCACATAATTTTTGCGTCGATTGACGTAGCTAGGCATCTAGTTTTCAGCTCGATACCCGCAAGAGGGGAAATCGAGATCAACACGATCTGCATGAACGGACGTGTCCGTTCCCATCGGTTGGGTAGTATCGGATAGAACACCACTCGGCACTAAGCTAGCCACATAGAAATCACACACTGCATGAGATTGTTGCTAGAACTGGATGGATCGGCGGCTTCGAGAGGGGCAGGGCGAGTCATGCGTGCATATTCGGCAGATGCCTCCCCATATTATCTGCAAAAGATTTCATCAAATACAAAGATCGACATGTCATGGCGATGACACGTTCGCAGGTGAAGCTGAAGGTGTTAGAAACACTTGTATGATAGGCTATCAGCCACTTCGTGTTAGTATGGAGTATGTATGTTGATACAAGTCAGGTAAAAACCTTCAAGGATCGGACCGATGATCGATGCCAACGCAAGGAAAACGCGTGAACTTCACTTTTCTTGACAGATTATGAATTTTAATGCAACAAGTGATAGCTGCATAATTTTCTAGTGATGTACCTTGTACATTATACGAAATCATGCGAACCATTGAGGGTGCCTTCATGTCTTTTCGTAGGAAAATGAATACTAAACCACAAAAAGGTCCCTGGATACCGGTTCGGGGATAGTAGGTAATATATTGTATTGGTTCAATAATTACTAACAAACCTTCACTTGAAGTAGGTCTATAGGTCATATTGCCCACCTATATGCTGACGTACTGCGGTGCTGAGGGGTATGGTGTATCATCTGCCTGACCCACCTTGAATGCGGGGTTTGGGGCTGTGATATGAATCCAGATAGTCCAGGTCTCAGCCTGATGTGATGAGCATGCAGAAGGTCAACCAGCTATCAGCTAGCCAGGTTCGGAAACATTGGGGGGGGCAATCGACTGACCTCTCGTCCGAGGAGGGGCCGTGCATATTTGGAAAATAACTATATCGTCTCCGTCTAGTATAGATATTGCATACAGTCCTAGGAGAATTAACAGTGAATTCAAACCAAAGGCAGAAAGAAGTATCACCTTTGAATGCAAAGAAGCTACTATGTCAGACAAAACGGCCGAACTTGTGAATATCCTCAAATCAAGAAGAGTCCCGACATTCCTCCCCGGGGACCTTGCATATGAACGCTCAGTCGTGAATCCGAACCTCCTGTACCGTTTTGCAAGACCTGATTGCGTCGTTCAACCCGAATCTGCATCCCATGTTCAGAGGATTGTCCGAGAAGCCAAAAAAAGAAACATTAAGCTTGTGATCAAGAATGGCGGCCATTCGTACGCCGGATTCTCTACTGCCGAGAGAGGTTCTATTTCCTTGGATCTCTCGAGAATGAACGATGTTGAGATCGACGACGAAGTAAAGATCGTGACGGTGCAGGGAGGAGCTGTATGGGCTCACGCATACAGACAGCTGGTCAACGGTCGTCATGATGGGTATATCATCAACGGTGGCCGATGTCCCAGTGTGGGAGTCAGTGGCTTTATTCTAGGTGGTGGTCTCAGCCCATTCACCCGAAGCTATGGAATGGGATGCGACACGCTGAAGGAGGTGACCATTGTCACTGCAGATGGTGAGCTGGTGACGGTCAAAAACACTGATGATCCAAAGTCCAAGGAGGGGCGGCTCTTTTGGGCCCTCTGCGGTGCCGGTGGAGGCAATTTCGGTGTTGTGGTCGAGCTGAAGTTGGCCATCCAAGAGCTGCGGAACAATGGAAAATTGGTGGTTGCTGGGAGATACACATGGGCCCCCAAGAAAGATGATATGGATGAATTCATCAAGGCCATGAATGACTTCTATGCAGTTCAATGGCCAAACAACATGACCATTGACAGCAGCTGGCTATGTGACCTCTCCAAGACCGGGACAGAGCTTGAAGTTCGATTTCCTTTCTATTTTGATGGCAGCAAGGACGACTTTGACAAAGAAATCAACAAGTCCATTAACCACCCAGAGCTGAAAAAGCAGCTCAAACGGCGATCGGTCGAGGAAAAGTCCACTCGCTTTCTCCATGAGACTTTGGTGGCCCAGTGGTCTGAGGAAACCCAAAAGGCACTTCCTTCTCAAGCCTCATACCGAATTTACACCTCGTTTATTTTCAAAACCAACTCAGACTTCCCCAAGATAATCGAGATCATCAGAAACGAAATGGCTTCGTTCAAGAAGGAGTTTGTGGGCGAACAAGGTTTACTCCAAGTGACATTCATCCATGCCGGAGGTAAAGCAAGCGAGAAGAAACGCTCCGCTACTGCCTTTCGCTGGCGTGATGCTCTTTACCACGCATATATCATGCTGGAATGGAATGACAAGTGGCTGGAGCGTGATATGAGAGGATTCTGCCAGAAGATGAAAGAGAAACTGAAGCCATTCTCTATGATGAAGCGAGCGGCATTCATCAATTTCCCTGACGGGACACTGACGCAAAGTATGCATGAAAGGGTATACTACGGTAATAATCGCCAGGAGCTGCAGCGTTTGAAGCAGATCTGGGACAGCGAGAACTTTTTCAGCTGGGCCCAAGGTGTTCAGCTTCCACCAGGAGTCACTCCAAGAGCAGCACAACCTGATGCCGTTGCAATGGCAATCAGGAGCATTGCTGCTCCAGAGGAAGATGAGGCAATATCCGGTGAAGAAACTGCAGTTGATGAGCAGGCTTTGACGGATACGATTGCAAAGGATCAATGGGAGAACTATAACCCTCCCCTGGCGAATGACATCTTCGGGACACAAGGACTTCCTTTCACGGGATTTTAGGTTTCCTTACTGATCAAATGGTATGCTTTGGGTCTATGAAAATCTACAGGCTGGCTAATTATGATCTGTTGTAGTTGAACCTGGTGCGGTTGCAGGAATCTGTCGATCTGGTCCGATACACCTATTACACCTGGGTATCCGGACAGGAACTCTTGCGTAGCGAAGGGTCAAACCTGAGTGTCAGAATCCACTGGTACTCAACGATGTGTCAATAAATGAATTGATCCAGGTTCCGATCGATGGGTACAATATGTCACGAAGATAGCTCTACTCCGAAAGGGCAGGCCTACCAAGTACATATACTCGATATTTAAGAGAGCATGAACGAGTTAATGTTGGTCTGGCTACTGAATGTAACAATGTAGGTCTCAAGTAACTAAGTAGATTGTGTGACGGCGTAGCCCCTATACGGGCTGCTGAGCTGGTAGTGGCGTCAGCGAGTAGTGACTGGTCTATTGTGTCTGTATTCGAGATATACGATATCCCACGGAGCTTCGTCTATAGAATATCCTCTTCTTTAAGTAATTTTCTTGTGTTACTTATTTTCCACCTCCTTCTCACATAGGCAGAACGACCCAACTGCTCTAGAACCCCGAGGTCAACAACCCCAGCTGCAACAATCTCCTGGCCGACTCCTCCTACTGCGTCCAGGCCGTGGGCGATATCGTGACCTATTCAGGATACGGGTGGGTCCCCCGACCCCCTCTAGCCCTGTTGAATTGACTCTCTGTCTAGTCACTAACCCGATTCAATTCCCAGGGGATATAGCAACCCCTGCATAACATCAGTTCCTCTCCCATCCGGCTGTATCGCAACCGCAGTGACGACTACTGACTCTACCTGGGTGTTTTCCACCTACACGACTAACACCACCCAACCAATCCGTTTACCGTTGGCTCCGGGGACCTGGTCCAACTGCTCGTCTTACACGCAGTACATTGCGCCGGTGCGGAATACCTCAACAATCAACTCATGCTACGTCGTGGCAAGCATCTATGAAGGTGAATAAATGAAACAGAATCCCTTTGTCAGGGGTGACTGGGTTAATTGACCTATTCTTACTACAGTGGATGTGACAGACTTTGTGTCCTGGAATCCCTCCCTCTCTTATGACGAGGACACGGATGATCCCAACGACTGCCAACTCATACCGGGGTATCAGTACTGTCTCCAGTTGACTAAACCCACGGCTACACCCACCACCACAACAAGAAGAACAGTAACCAGCACGACAACTAGTGGACAGGCCACGAGCACGGGACCAAATGGTCAGCCCACCCCGTTGCTAATTCAGGTATATACACCCTCTCTATCCCCTACTTCACTCCTCAGTTCCGAGGATCCGAAACTAACTTGATATAACCTTACTAGGACGGAATGACCACCAGCTGTGGCACCTTCTATCTCGTCAAAATCGACGATAGCTGCTACAACATCACAACGTCGTACAATATTGCCATAAGCAAGTTGTATATCTGGAACCCGGCATTAAACGGGGACTGTACGGGCCTGTTTCCGAATTATTATATCTGCGTAGGGTTGATCGGTAACACAACTGCTACCACAACAACGACAACATCATACGGAGGAGTTTCAACACCTACCCCAACCCAAGCCGGAATGGTAGCAGGCTGTACATCCTTCTACTATGTCCAAAGCGGGGACGGCTGCTCCGACATCGCGACAAATAATGGTATCGCCCTGGGCAAGTTATACATCTGGAACCCAGCGTTGAATGAGGATTGTTCCGGTTTGTGGCCGAACTATTATATCTGTGTCGATGTTGGCACTACCAATGCCACTACTACAACTGCCACGACGACGGCAGGGGCAGTCGCAACGCCAACTCCTACCCAAGCCGGGATGGTAAGTAGTTGTAAATCCTTCTACTACGTCCAAAGCGGGAACAGATGTTCCGACATTGCGGCAAATAACGGAATCGCCCTGAGCAAGTTGTATATCTGGAATCCAGCGCTGAATGGGGATTGTAGTGGATTGTGGCCCGATTATTATATTTGTGTGGGGGTGTGAACGTGCTACATATGTACCTACATGCATACACATGGAATAGCGGTAGCTAGGTAAGACTAGTAGATAGTATATAGTCAAACTGGCAATTTCTTCTTCTTCCTTTAATTCTAATGAAACTACCATTCCCTAAGCACCGTAGTTAAAAATGAGCTCTGTGTAGTTACAATTACTGGAGTCGAGCAGGTGGCGGCCAGATCCCATCTCTTTCCCAGTTTGCATCCGTGGACGCATGCAATCTGCTCAGCTCTGGCGTATAACGATAGGGCTTCCGTCTTGCCTCGCCCTGGAGATCTCGCTGGACCAACCGCGCAAACAATGTGGGGGCGATATGCTTAATATCGACTTTAAGAGGTTGTAAAACCTCAGGTTGAGTTCCAGTCCCAGTCCCAGTCTCATATTCGGGCTTAGGCTCAGGCTCAGCTAACCAGAGATACGGCCTTACCGTCTCACGGGAGTGGAACGCCTCTTTATCCACATAGAGGAAGGCATCGCGTCGAAAGCCGATTGGAACCTCATTATTTGAGAGCATTGTACTAAATCTGCTCCGTAGTGCACTCGGGTCTAAGTCGTTATTATGACCACCTGGAACAGCCACCCAGTGCAGGGTGAACCGGTTTCTCGTCTCGTCCTTGATCAGGGAGACTGAATAGTGTAATCCATGGTAAATAGCCGTTCTGATCTGGGATTTATACTCCGAAAGACGACCTATTTCTTCTTCTTCTTCTTCTTCCTGCTGGTGGAATACCACAAGACCAAAGCGATCCCCCGCTTCACCGGGGCCCTGACCACCAAAACTAGAACTCGAACTAGGATCAGAACTAGAATCGCCCGCTGAAGTTGAACTGGATTGCAGTACGTGCTCCTGCCAAGGAACTTTCAGCGCAACCTGAATATTCCTAATATCGTCATTGCTCAGCGCCTTCGCCGCTGCCAGTTGCACCGCTGTCCATCGTTGCCGAACCCTCTGCGCCACCTCTATAGCAGCGCTGACATCGTCCGTCCTCGCCGCCTCCATAGCTCGAGCCTTGAGGTCTCGCTCTTCCGGACTGAGGCGCGCCACCTCGGACAGGATGCGGCCCGATTGTCCCTGGACTACGCCGGCCGTTAGGAGCCGAGCTTCTTTATTGCTCAAGCCGAAGCTAAGGCTGAGGTAATCATCATCATCATCATTGTTGTTGTTGTTATTGCTGTTGATGGCTTTCGCGATTAGCTCGTCCATGGACAACCCGCAGGCATTCCGACAGAGGTTGTTTTCCTCCTCTGGTAAGGGGCGGTGAGTGATAAGTCGGCGTTCTTGATCCGTTAGTGAGGAGGGGTCGGATATGGCGCGGTTATAGAGGGTGCGGGTTGACTTGTCTAGGGTTAAAGGGGTTCTGTCTGCGTTTATACTGAAGGGGTTGGTCTCTCCAGTACCTATGGGGAAAGACATGCTGACCTATTGAATGAATTTCAGAAAGAAGAGGATTAACAGTTTGGATAATTTGCGAACAGATTGATTGTGTGCAGGAACTAAAGTAGTAGTGTAAAGTTAGACTGTGATATTGTTGATGGCAGGGTTGACACGTGACGGCCTAGTGATAGTTATTGCATAAACAGGAGAGATATGTTTAGGGCCGACCTGTAACCACAGTCCAACTCACATCATACTTGTTAAACTTGAAATATAAGCAATCAACAGCACAACGATGATTCTCGGTAAATTTGGGTTCCTGACCCGCGGTACCTGATTGATTACTGGCTATGACAGTCACTTATCTAGCACCCGTGCACCCCGACCTCTAGGCCAATTCTGGTGAAGCGCACAGGTCTGCGGATTGTGACACCTTCTATTGCTCCTATGGTATGGATCAAACACCACCACGTTTACTCCACGTACCAGGGCTATTGTTTCCTATAGTTAGCTTTCGAGCTGCATTATGACTAATGGTGTATCATGATCCTTTACTGCTGTGACCCTATCCAGACTCCCTTTCTTGGAGACAGTCAAACCCAGAGATAATGTCTTGTAAGGCCACATTGACTGGTGCTGGAAGATATTCATCTCTTGTCATCAAGCTAACACTAGATTTATTTTTTGATATGAATCTATACGAGACCATGTGATATAGTGGCTTGGCCGGATCACCAACTCCAGCCCCTGAAGGCTTTACCCATTAGTAGACAAGAGGAAGAAGCTCAAGATAGTTGATATGGTCGTCCATAGAATTGAGTATCTATCGGAATGGCAGCCGGTCCTCAATAAGCTACGTACGTGTAGCTGATACAGCATCATTCTGCCCATCTTTCCCCTGAGATCACAACAAATCCTAATTCAGGTCTTATACTATTGTTCACAGGCATGTTGCTGAGCTATCTGGGCTTCTACTGTCTAATTAATATAGGCCTGTATCTTCTCTAGCTTTATCTGTTGCTTGAGCTTCTGGTCCTCTGAGACTCTACTAGGGCTTGGCACTGCGTATATAGAGTTTATCCTGGATTTTAGCTTAGACTTAGCTGTATCTGGTCTCTTTCTCCCCGTTTTCAGATACTCTGGGCGCTTCGTGTGCTCCGGCTGCTCCTAGAACTGGCCCTGCTTGGGACTGTGCTGGATTTGCTGTTGCTTAGATCCTGTTCCAGATCTGCTGGCATCCCTAGGGCCCTAGGGATCCCTCAATACGTCGGTGTTGGTGGTGGTGGTGGTGGTATCCCGCTTAGGGGCATCCACCTCGACGCGCTTGGTAGGCCACCACCATAGGGGTTTAGGACCTCCATAGCGGTTCCTGGGGCCTTAGGAGGCCTTTCTTGATCGATTAACGCGCTAAAACGACGTGTTTTGGTTGGGTGTTGATTTTGATGTTCCGAGCGCTCCGCTGTGGGCTACCGGTAAGTGAGGAGGTTAATTTCATACATTAACTGAATATATAGCCTGTGATATAATATATTCTGAAATTGTTGATTTAATGTCTTCTCCTTCTTATCCGGATACTGCGTTGTTTGTACCCAGCATTGTTGTACATCATCAGCAGTACTAGCACCTGCCTCCCTAGTTGTACAGGGTTTGTGTACGACACCTGAGCAGGACTCGCACCTCTACGTGGTGCTCAGGACTAGTAGCTAAATTGGTGGTGAAACTAAGCAAGTCTATGATCATCAGTTCTGCCGGCAGAAATTGATAAGATCTTGTTGTTGCGGAGTGGCCGCTATAGGCCTCCGTAGGCGCTAATCTAAGTGGAGTAGGGTTGTGGCTGATGGCGGAGCTTTAGTGGTAATCTTGGTTGACATAGTGTATCCCTCTTCAAACCCTCAATCCTCTCACTAATTAGCCATAGTTCGTCAATAGTTCTAAGATATAGATTTATACTACCAATTTTGTAATCAGACCTTCATATTGGTGGAGTGCCACAGTTTCTACAGAAACCACGATGCTGACGCGGAGAAGATGTGCATTGCTGACTGTTGTAGTTTAGAGGATGACTGATTATTCTAAATATCATCTGAAGCTCGAGGGTTTATTCACTGGTGTTTTGCACTGTTTGTACCATAGCTGGCCTATTTCTCTGCACACGTCTCGTGCCCCCCACAACACTTTCCTCTCTTTCCCCTCACGACTGAGACTCTGCTTAGAGAGCACCGATATCATCATATTGCTCGGCCGTCACGTAATTTCAAGCGAAGCCGCCAGTATTCAAAGCCCTTGCGTCCTCTGGCAACGTTACAACGGCCGTCACGTCGCACTTCATCCAGAACTCCTACCTCACTATGGATCGCACATGTGCCGCTTGTGGTCGCAGTCTCCCTCAGTCATCGTACACGGCCAATCAGTACTCTAAGGCTCCTGGTGTGTCGCGATGTGCGAGCTGCATCCATGGGCACCATTCGGATACCCCATCTGCAGGACAGTCTGACAGCGGTAGATACAATAAATCTAACTGGAGTTCCATCTCAACATCCGCCTTGGAGAATCCCTTCGCCCAAGGTGCTTTCCGCTGGGTGGCCAAGGGAAGCTACACTTCAGGTCCTCGCAAGGGCGAAGCATGTGTTATTAAGTGGTTCAAGACTGGCGCGGTCTTCTCGGGTGATTATTTCACTCTCGATATTAAGGCTGTCGACAAGGCCTTGGAGATTGTCAATAGGTTCAATCAGTTAAACATCATCAACAAAGTCGTCAAAATCAACGTACCTGAAGTATGGCACTTCACCGATGACAGCGACCACCGGTGGGCTGGCCAGAAACATCTATGTGAGCCTTTTATCCAAAACTACCAAAAGTTCAATAGCAACACTGGATGGAACAATGACTCTCTGATATGGGGGGAGGTCATGCAAGCCCTTAGCCATTTTAGCTACCACATCACAGGCGGAAATTATGTTCTGTGCGACCTCCAAGGTGGCATTTACCGGCATGAACTTGTCCTCTCTGACCCCGTCATCCTATCTCGGAACCGTGAGTACGGTGTCACCGATCTTGGTCCCGACGGTATTAGCTCGTTCTTCAGTCAGCATGATTGCAACGATTTCTGTCGCCGGAACTGGACTCAGCCCGCTAACCCGATGCAAATCTTCCGCCCGGTCCCTGGTACCACTATGATCCGACGCACGGTGCCTACAGACTATTTCCGGCCTAGACAAACAAGGTTTCTTGGGTAGCATGTCTTGTAGTAGGCTGGGGTTGTTAGGAATACTCTAGGAGAACTAGACCATGCGGTCCTGAAGAACAATATTACTGAACTGATTGTGTCGCGAGGAAGCTCTCATCCAAGAACTTAGGGTTAGGGACATGCTGGTGTGGTAGATTGTGACTTTATTAGGAAGGCCGGTGACTAACAGGGGAAGTGGGTAGGAGTGGTGCAAAAGGCGCTTTCCAATGCTCCCAAAAATACAACAACCAGTATGACCTGCATGGCCTGTTAATCAAAGGAGGAGACAAGCGTGATGTCAATCAAACTCTACCGAGCATTCTAGGGCTGCTGGTGGGCCCACAACCCACGCCCTATAGTTATCCATAAATGCTACGGCCCCCTCACGGTCCGTGATCGGCGTGTCGACTAGATTTGTATTCCTAAATAGAGAGAGGATCGGTGGCGGTGGGGAAGCCTTGGGAAAGTCCCGCGTCAGTGATTCCCCTCTCGTCGTTCGAGCACGACGATTGTTGCGCGTCAATTCCGGTAGAACGCATCGATCCATCGAATCCAGCATCTCAGAGATCCGTCGCTCTCGCAATCGACGCAGTACAACTTCTCGCACAACACCATTGTAGGCGCCCTTCACGTCTAAGCTAACGTGATAAACGTCCATTTTCTTTCTCGAGCGACGGATCTTCTCCACTAGGATATTCGGTACCTGCTCGCATGACCGCCGTTTCCGAGCTCCGAAGTGGTTAGCTGGTAGGATCCCAAACTTGGTTCGAAAATCTCTCGGCTGCGACCGCTTCTACTGTGTTCCCTAGAGTGGATAGTAACGGGATGGGCCGGTAGGGGTTCGGGAGTGATTGGGGCTTTATTGGCTTTCGGCAGCGTGATGATCTTAGCGATCCTCCACTCCACCAGAACGTAGCCGAGCTAGATCGACGCCTCAAAGCAAAGAGACATAACTACATAGCCAAGGCTGTCCGTGGCTAAGCCTTGACGAGTTCTTGCAACTGATGTAAAGCAGCTTTGCTATTTCTGAGGCCATCTGTTTCCTAACACCGCTTGTTGCTGTGGGGTTTATACTAGTTTGTGTACAGTGTCCTTTTCAATGCCCTAGTGGCTATTCTTAGGTAGTCCATCGAGTGAGATTTTCCCCCTTCTTACTCACTTTCTGTGTATACAAGGAGTATTATGGAGACAGCAGCTAAGCTACCACCTATTTGAAGTTTGCTACTAGTAAGGCCTCTAGTAGCGTATAATAGCCCTTCTCCAATATCCTTCACGAATAACATTTCGCAGCTAGTTAACGGTACCGTAGGGCACCGGAGACGTCGGTATGGATGCCCCAGAGTGTATGGATTAAGGCTCGCTGAATTCCAAGTGTGTGTATCAATCGTGACCCATTCCTTTCCATTCTAAATTGTACTGAATGATTATCAAGCCATATAACGCTCCCACACCACGACCAGTAGCGATGGACTTTGATCTCTTTGGGCTTCGGATTGGAGTCTACCGAATTTGCTGACCTTGACCGTTGGGCTCAAGGCTGTGTGGTACCTGACAATTAAGTGCATAGGCAGCTTAGAGTCCATCCGTTCATTGATCTATCCAATGGTCGCTGTATTCTTTGTCACCTTGAAAAAAATAGACCCTGGACTCCATCAACCTTCGTTCATCAAATCGACAAGCTGTAATATGCACTTTAGCCGGCCTCGGGGCGAAGAGATTTGATAAGAGTGGACGGAATCCTCGAACTAATTTGTAAACAAGGATCAATTGGTTTGGCATGGTACTCGGCCCATTCAGTTGGTAAAGGTGGTAAAGGGTCTAGGTAGCTCCCTGTATGATAAACGCCACCAAATATATCGGACGACCGAGGCGAATTGCGTCTGGAGAATTCCACATCGTGCCTTACAAGTTTAATAGGCTGTGCGGCTGTGAACCAGAAAATGAGGATGCTAAGCACTCTTTGTATCCGGAGAATATTTCAGGTACAGTAAGTCTCCCAAATCAGCCATGCTAATGTACTCGATTCAAAATTTCACGGCAGCTGCGTGACTTACGTGTCCGATCATTCTACGTTGCTAGCCATAGATAGGCAAGGAGGTTGCAGGTGTATGTTTATTTGACCATTACATGATCCAGCTAGGTATCAACAGCAATAATAGAACTGTAGAACTAGTCTTAAGCACCAATATCACATATTGGTCGGCCGTCACATTTTTAACTAAAAAGAGCTAGAGATGTAGTAATATGTATAGAGTAATTTATCCCCTAATGCCATGTAGATGTCCTACAACCGCAGTCAGTCTCGACAACTGGAACCTTAACAACCTGGATCAGTCAAAGGCTGGTTTGGCTTGTCTTACGCCGCTTGTTGGTCTGAAATATTGGTAATTTCAATTAGGGTCACGTTGCTCACTATCCCGAAGGAAGAAGCCAGGTATAACGCAGAAGCCCTGTTGAAAATAAGCAAAGAAAAAATACATATTACGGCATACTGAATACACTACATGGATGGATGGAAGATCCATTTACCCTGACCCTCCCAAATTAAAGCGATTAAAGCGATATGCAGGCTACCATACTTATAACAACCCTTGTATATCTATTGTACATATGTCCATTTTTTACGGGTGAACTGCGTGTCTCGCCTCAGACCCTATGTCGGGCATTTGCCTCAGGTTCTGATCTTGCGGGTCCTTTGGCCCGCGGCTGTGAAACTTTTGAGATGCTTCTGCTAATTCCAGTATCGCACTCAAGACGCTGCGTTGTGCAGGGCTGCCAGAGCCAATTTGCCTTTTGACCTCTCCGCATGTGTGACATATCGTTGAATGTTTCTTCATCATTGTCCGCAATGCAAACATCTACGCCTTCCGGCACACCATACCATGTGTCTATCCTGCGAAAAAAGCTGCCTTGAGCCTGATCGCCATCGTTGTGTAATTTTTCGAAAATTTGATAAAGGCGAGGCTAGGAAAGGTTTCGAGTATGGAGAAGATTGCAAGGACGATGAGGGAATAGAATTGAAAAACGAACCAAGTGACCGCTTTCAGCACTCGGAGGTTGCCCATATTTGTAGAATAGCTTGTAAGATATCCGTATGAAACGATATCAAAACGATTAAATTTTTGATCCTATCAAACTATCTCAAGGCCTATCTAGGTGGGAATCATGAGGCCAATTATGTGGCCTGATTTCCATAGTATTCAACAATCCACATACTTCCGCAGGTAGCCAATTCACCACGCGTATGTGAGGTTGCCTGCGGTACTAGGCAATCTCATGGGCGTATTCGATAATTCCTCAGGTTGCTCATTAAGCTGCGTATCAAGCTGCGGAACTCGATTTTGGCCTTCCTGTACAGATAAAGAGGTATCATTCCCTATTAAGCACGTCTTCTAGCCTATTCGATATTTTCGCTCATTCGCAGCTCGTAAAGCCCTTACTGTCTTGCTGTAAAAGAAGATTGGCGCATTGCCATTTGCGCAGTTTGCTCAAGATGTTGAATATGAGCAATTGGACTAGTAGAAAGCTTCCGTTTAGCTTAAGCTTATTATACAGACTGCGGATCTTCCCACCTAACTAACAGGTTTTCTAAGCTTGAAAAGTAGAAGAATCGAGCCTTCAACTAGGGATGGCGTTAGGGTACGCAGCTGAGGGGTGCTCGGAAAGAACGCGCTCTTGATCAAACAACTTAAGCCCTGCCCCTGGTAAACTATTTCAGATATTACACGCCAAAGGGTGGGTGGGTCTGCTGACCTAGGACACGGATACCGGCAATTTCAGTGACACACCATACAAACGTTACTATTGGGACTCAGGATACCGTAATACCTAGTATTCTACTGCTGAAATCTAAGGGGTGCAATGAAATGACGGTGTCTCTGATTTCCGATCGGATGATAAAAATGAGCATATTTATAGGCCTAAAGTGATCATTTCAATGATGCGATACACGCGATATCACGGGGTAGATAATGATCAAGGGCGCTAATCTAAGTGGAGTAGGGCTATGGCTGATGGCGGAGCTTTAGTGGTAACTTTGGTTGACAGGTACTTACTCAACATACCAGGCTCGTCAGTGGATCCATTCTTCACCACGCGATCTGCTGAACGCGTGCTACGTGAACAAAATCCCTATTTATATCGGACCTCGTTCCCTTTGCCTCTGCCAAAGTAGATCCACTCCGTCAACTTTTTTCATCCTTACAGCACAAGTTCGACCATAGCGTAGAAAATGGCCCCATCCAACAGTCTCACTAGCCAATCCAAGCACTTCAGCTCAGCTAAACGCAAGCGCGACACAAAATACATAAGCGATGACTCCGACAAAGAGAATGACACCACTCGTCCCGCGAAGGCGACCAAAACGCAGACTGAAACAGCGAATTCCGTGACTCCGAAGAAGACCAACCGCCTAGGTCACGGGAAAGAGGCCAAGACGCTCTATACCGAATGCCTCAAGGCCCTTGACAAGCGTGTCGACGAGCTAGACAACAAGGTCAAGACAATGAGCGGTAACAGCTCGGCGATCACAACCTCCAGCTACGCTACGTCCGCGCGCAAGCACTTGGGCACCGCGAAGAAGCTAGTTACTATGGACACCACGCTGGCCTTCAACTTGCTGCTCAGCATGGCTGATGCATCCCATACTGACCTCGACGCAACATGGAAGATGTGCGGCACTCCATGCGATAACAGCATCCCGACTTTCAAACTGTTGGATGACACACTTTTGCCGCTTATCGAGGCGCGGGAGAGGCCAACGAGCCTGGTAGCTGAGCTGCCAGAAGTCCCGCGGCGATGGAGGTTGGAGGATGCAGATGTAGGAGTGTTCAAGACTGGAAGACCGAACAAGCAGCAACGCGGCCAGATGTACCGCCAGAAGTTGGCATGGGAGAAGAAAAGGCGGCAGGCCAGAAGGGAGCGGAGGGAGCAGACAGGGGATTGGGTCAAGGTGGCGCTGAGTGATTTGGTTGAGGAGAGAGATTACCTTGCTGCTTATGGGGTAAATGAGTATCTGCCGAGATGCATTGCAAAATTAGATGCGCTGGTAAGAATGAGGGGAGAGTGAGCCAGCGATGTGCCATCGATGCTCAATGATCCCAGCTGCTGCCATTGCCGTCAAGCCAGCGGGGTACTCCTCCAGTACGCGGGAAGAAGCCTGCTTCGTGCTTAGTTGCCATTTTGCTGTGTCGGCTGAAACGACTGGGGCAATCAACACGATCAAGACTCCGAGCAGGGTGGCTTGAATTAGAGCTAGGATGGGTTACCAATATTCGGCCATATTAAAATCAGTCATGTTGTCTAGAGCAGGTGATATGCGTCAAGATCCAAATAAGAAATAGATTAACCCATCCGTATCCCAATAAGCGTTTGCCCATTTCGCCAAATGTTCTAAAGCTGTCTCAGAGAAGCTGGCGCAAAAAGCGCTGAAATATGTGTACACGTCGATGCCGAACACTACCTAGGAGCTATTAATTCATAGCTATCCAGCATTCCATGCTCCCGTTGGGTGGCTAATCTCGAAATAGGAGCCACCTGGTGATGGAGGGGATGGGGGCCTTCTGGATCGCCCTTTGTCTATCTCTTCTCGTATTTGACGCTTTCGCTCCCCCACCTATGTGAATGCTCACAATCTTGAAGACATCAGGTACGTCTGCAGCATCGGCCGTGCGAATATCATTTAAGACCATTCCTGGATCTGCTCTAACAGTCATGATCAAGGATTTGTCATGGATAAATTGAAAGACGGGCTTATTTTCCGAGCCTTCAACCTTCAATGGTGCGTTCTGGTAGCCAGCCCCTTTTTGGAGGACGGAAAGGTACAAAATCGCAACAAGAATTGGCATTCATGTATACATGGCCCAAAATTTCTGTGTCTCCGTCTGGTGGTTTGCCAAACTCACCATCAGCGCTGATATAGTGGAATGAGACGTACTTTGGCGGGTGAAAGAAATCGTCGTAGCAATGGTTGACATGATCCACGGAGTATAGGTAAAAGGTTTTGCCATCGATAGGTGCCAGGAGAGGGCGAGAACAGTCTCCCTTTTCCTAAGACTCCAGCATGGCTTCGTAGGCTGCGTACACTTTATGTTCCTTGCGGTGCTGGCGTTCCTTTTCATCTCGTAACTCTATCTTTCGGTCTGTGCGTTGGTTCTTTAGCTCATGGTAGTAATCGGCATCTGACCCCGTGTACCAATATTCTGATTCCTCATCGGACGGGGGGCTTCCGCTGCGCTTTGTCTGGGGGCCGCTGGAGTGGTAATGGGGACGAGATTCCTGGCTGCTGAAGGGGCGCGGATTAGTCGTGGATATCAGGGGGAAGATTGTGTGGGCTAGTGATGGGGCAGTGTCGACTACGCGGACTTTGCTCTATAACTATCTACGGGGAACAATGGGGTGGCCCGAGGCGTATAGTCCGCGGACTATTATTAATAGGAGTTTTGTGGAGCACCAGGCTGGGACTCTGTTTGAGAAGTTGAAGGAGCTGCATGATTTGTCTCTTAAGGGTGGGGATGGTGGGTTGGGACCAGAGGGGAGACTTGCTACGTACGCAGGTGCGTCGATTTGGTTGATTTATGATGTTAGGAATGCTGGGAGTATTGTGAGGGAGGTGAGGGAGGAGGCGCTGGAGAGGTTTGTTCCTGTTGGGAGAATAGGCTGTAGGCTGGTTTTGCTGGTTTGATGATGATTCTATGTATGTACATAACGGTTTTGAACTTCGCGAGCTGTATAGTCCTCCCAAGTAAGATATATCCTGCCCAGGAAATAGAATCCGAACAACCCGCAATGTCTGAGTTTCTGAGTCAATATCGTCCACCAAGGGCTATTGCTTTAATATTTCCCGGAACCAGTAGGTCAGGATAGTGGAAGCCTCTTTCTCCGTGCTCGTTGAATCGGGAGCCTATATGTACATAAGCACATTGCTGAAACAGCTACAACGAATTCAACAACTCTTGCAACCTTTCACGGGGTATAGCTTGAACCGTATCGGCTTTCTCGCCCGTCCTCAAGACTACGACGGTGGGAACAAATCGGCCAATCCGCTTCATCTTGTGACGCCTCCTTGCTCTTCAGCATCGACCTTGAAGTATTTTACGGTTGGAGACTGATCAAAACCGGTGGAATTGATTTTCGGGAGCTGCACCATGGTGTCTCGAAGTAAGAAACTGATCTCGTGTTGTGATTTCCGTGAATTTGTCGACCCCGTAGAGCAATGACCGTTAGTATATACTTCTAGTTAGGCATTGAAATAAAACTACAGACGTCGAATGCTTTTACTTGCTAATTATTTGGACCGGCATTTTTGCAGCGATGTCTTCTAGATGGTATTCTGATAGGTGCTGGAGGCGTCTAGATACAAGGACTCTAGCCTGATCTCGGCTAATAGTTAGAGTAAGTTAAACCCTTAATTGCAATACATGAAAACTGTCAGCTTTTTGAGTAGGAATAACAATCGATACCCTGTCGGGGAACTAGAAGGACGAAAGGAGAGAAACATAAAGAAAAACAACGAGCTAGCTGGGGTGCCATATCTTCGCGATTCTTTGTTGCGAATATGTATGCCTCCTATACCGTTGCCATGATTAAATAGGTTCTATCAGAGATGTGGCAACGCGTTTTGACTAATAATGTCGGGTACTCTCTTTGTCATAAGCCTTGAGGTAGCCACTCGTGAAATGCACCCATATCTCTGTCGCAAAGGCAACATTGACAACCACTATGCCTTCGTTTTCTTTTTTTTAGCGGATCCAAGCCCTTGGAAAGAAGCGGCTTGACTCGTTGCTTGGTTCTACAGGTTTCCTTGCTAGCCAACACATATAACAACGTTTGTCCGGCATATTTTTCTCCATCAGACGTGCTCCAGCTTGTTCAAACATAGCGAGAACGTCTTAATCAATCTCGTCATATATATTATCAAAATCAATCAACTCATTATTGGTGAAACCATGCTGTGATTGGTACACATCGTCGAATGCCAGGATGTACGTCTCCAGTGCGGCGTGACCGTCAGTATTACGGGCAATAGGGTCGACACCCTTTTCTAAGAGAAGTAGGGATAAGCGCCGCTTCTCGTCACCGCGTACACTGAGGTCATCAAGCCAGTTTTCTGCCAGATAGGGCAGGGCTATGTTACCGCGGGTGCGCGAATTCGTGGGGTTCCGGCCCTGCCGCTAGCAGCTCATCAACCGCACGATCAAGGGCTCCTTGATGTTCGGTTGTGGACAAGTATGCCCCGAACAGCTAGAGAGTAGCGGTGAATGGGTACAAACCGGTATTACCTGGTTGCTTCACAAGCGTGTTGATTTCTCGTGCCATGTAACGAAATGACGCGAGTTTGGTTGGTCGGCCGCCCGAGCTCTTCTTATGCATAGCCTCTAGTATATAGTGGAGTGCATTCTTGCCATAATTGTCGGCAGCCAACATGTTTGCTCCGCGATCCACAAAATAACTAAGCAGTGTTGGGGTGTCAGCCGGGATTTTCGTTGTGGTTCCGGGAACTTCATCAGCTTTCCAATAATTGTCTGGCTGAGGGAACAGCTATGTTGCATACTACGCCTAGCTTTGTGGAGATATAAATCTCTGTGCACGCTATCGATGGCCGCATCAGCGCCGAGGCGCTTCGGTAGACAGAGAAGAACCAGTATTCAGCTCTGCGGGGCACAGTCCTCCAAATCCAGGTCATTGCTTAGAAAGTCGAGCACGGGTTTAATGTACTCTCTATCTGAATAATAGAATAGATCAGGCTATATACTTCATATTTGCGGGGAGATAAAGGCCAGAGGCCGTCCAGAGTAATACACTGTATAGTATGTACTGGTCGCGGTCGCCTCGACGCTCAACTGGAGTGATGCCCAAGTCGGCATTCTCTTCATCTGTTTCACTGCCCAAACCTCTCCCGGAAATTGAGAGAAGTTAGGGTAAACTTTGATTGTTTACCGAAAAGGTGCATAGGAATCAGCTCCATGCTAAAGTAGTGCTCTTCATCCGCGTCATATTCACTTTCTGTATCTGTGAGACAGACTCTACACATGCATATGTGGCCGCAAGGCGAAGGGGATACCACTCCTCTGGGTCCTTATAGACCCCCGGAGGTTCAGTACTCCTCTTATCCCTAGCCCAGTCTTCTTCTACTCTAGCCATGTTGATGTGATCCACATAATTTGATCTTGCGTTTGAATCAATACCAGTAGGGAAGAAAAGTTCAACCGTCTCCACTGCACTTGTACGTAGAGCATTGTGTCTCACTGCTTCGCAAAGATCAAATGCATCTGGTTTACATCCTTCAGCAAGAAGCTCGCGGCTACAGTCAGGCTTCTGGACAGCTCTGGCCAGAGCCCAGTCCTTCTATTCAAGGTTTATTTTTATCGTCCTAGCCGTCGTCCTAGAATCTGATGAGTAAAAGGTTTCTGACAGCCAGGTAAGATGGGTGACTTCTGGGGATACAGACCCCTAATCATCCTGTGTGGGGAAACGGACAAGGTTATATCGATCCTAAATCAAGAACTGCCAGTAGTTCTATTGCATGGACTTCATTGCTTATTTAGTGACATGTGCTGGTTAGGTTGAGAAACTAGACTGCAGGCCAAGTAGGCAAAACTAGACCATCGATAAATAAGCAACACACTTGATAAAGTCCCACATGTATTTTCCCAGAGTCAGATATCCTTACAAAATAAGCCTGACGGTTCATTGTCGGCTCACCCATACATAAAAGGTGCAATATACACAGGATTTCTCTATTTTTATGGAGTTCGGTGTCCAAGGTAGAAGCAAGCATAGAAATAACCAGGCAAGCAGTAAAACAGAATAAAATGAGAAACGAACCCTAAGGTCCACATTGTTCTACCTAGGTCAATCTTGCACCCGGCGCCTCGTGCGGCAGAGGCAGGCGCTGCTATCGCTCGGTGATGATCGGCATCATCACTCCGATACTTCTTGCAAGCTGCCAGGAAGCCGTTTCGGGAGTCGTGCAAAATTTTGTATTTCAGGGCATTGCAAGAGCATGTGCCCTAATGGTTGGTGTTCTGTTCACCAATCTTGCTTAGAGACACGGTACAACGAGAAAGTAGATTTCGTTGAATTATGACTTGAAAACATGGACGGTTTGTTGCTCAATGTAGAACTGCCTGGATATTCAAAAAGCAGCAAACCTATGCTCATCCATCAACTCTCCCTACCTATCCCTAGCCAACGGCAAGACACAATATGTAGAGGCGCACAGAACAAATGCAAAGAGCTCAAATTAATCAAATGACGCAAGCAATTTGGCATTGCGCGTAAGAATCGTGCATTCAGGCACCCTAGTGGCACAATAATCCGTTAATCGTAATACATAGACTCGGCTTTCTCAACTAGGAACAACAGCCGATAATCTGTTGGGGAACCACAAGGACGAAAGTAGAAAAACATAAAAAGAAACACATTATTTAGACTATTATGCGCGTGTTTACCGAGTTTATACAACCAAAGCGTTGCAACAATTTGTTTGACTGACACAAAACTCGGCATTCCAGGCTGGGGGTATAGGTGTCAGGATAGAGTGGTCAACAATTCAGAAAGTGGGAGCCCAACCAATCTAATGGAGTCTAGAGGAAAGGGCGCTAACGAAGAGCAAAAACACAATGATGAAAAGTAAACAGGATATTTGCTGATTAGCGGAGATAATCTTGGGACCGGATAGGCGGGGGGTGGCATGAATTGGACAGAACAGGCTGTGAGAAGAATTAGGCCATGGGAATCTCCGATCCCAACAATTGGTTAGACTTGCACTAATAACTCCAACCGCCGCCCCGGGAAAATGTATGAAAGGATTCTCTGTCGTACTTATCCAATTCACTGCCATTTCCACTGTACCCAATAGAGTCCCGATTGTCATCTATGATGCGTCCATATTCCAGCAGCAGGCGGAGCATGTAGATGTCAATATCTTCATCACGCAGTACCTGGTTAGCCCAGTCACGGCTCTGCGATGCGATCTTTTTGGCTTCGAAGTCATGACCGGGGACGTGTGGCTCTGGCTGTGAGCTCTCTTCGGAACGATGGCCGGTGCCGATGAAGTAGGTCATGAGGGAATAGAGATCATCGTATCGGTTGTCCAGAGGGACGAAGTGTCGCCAAGGAAAGAGCCGTGAGTCGTGCCATTCTCGGAATATAGTCGCTTTGAGGCCCAATGATCTGCTAAAGTGAAACGCACGCCACCGACCGGAGAAGCTGTGGCCATCCACGTCGATTAGATATTTCGCCTTGAACTGCTCACTCAGCGGGATTGGAGCTTTCACCCCAATCACTCTGTCATACATTGAGCAATCAGGCTCACAGGCCCAAATCTCGGTGAAACCAACATCGAAGTGATTTTGCGCAAAATTGGACGAATTAAAGTCTCTAGTCGGCTCGTATACATGTTGCGCGTTCTCAGCCAGTACTGAGACTTGTCCATTGTGGTCCAAGGTTCCGTTGGCGAGAAGGACCAGTCGTTGACGGTGCAGATCTCGCCAATCCTCCTCTCGTGAAATACCGCCAGACGTGGCGCCTCGCCAGAGTAGAGTGTCTGCTTTGCGCTCCCATTCGACGTCGGAACTCGGGTTATATTCGTATCGTGGGTCCTTCATGGTGTACATGTTCGCAGGGAACAGAATCTCATTGTTGACGCTGACCTTACACTCGCCGAACACCGGTAAAAGCTTCTGTGATAATATAATCGAGGCTGGTGCAAAGAGAAGACCATGGAGATTCTCCAGCGCTGGTCCTACGGTACAGAGATCCGTGGAAAGATTGAAGTTGCTCACAAATCCCCCGACTGGCGTTTTGTACAACCGATCCGCATCTTCGTCGGTCATGTTTGAGTCACGTGCAGGCGATTCAGGAGGACAAGCTGCTTTGGCTACCCCCATTAGCCGATGCTTTTCAGGCCAGAACCACTGTGCCTCCTTCTCCTCATCCCAAACCTCTTGCGCATGCGTCAAGTTCTGCAGGTGGTCCATGTCTGCCGTGAAATGGTCGGTTGAGGTAGCATTCGTGTGTCTCGAGTTCTGCTCGACATGTAGATACTGTTGAATATCTTCGAAAGGGACCACTAGTCGGGGCTGATCGTGGATGTTCACTGCAATGTCCATGTCTGGCAAGTATTCAACGATTCTAGAAACCACAGCGGCCAAAGCCTCTACACGCCAGCTGGGTTGCGATATCTTCGCGACTGTTTTATTGCGGATATGTATGCCTCCCATGCCGTTGCCATGGTCAGATAGGCTCGCAGCCATCTGTCGTATAAGCCAAGGCTCGATACCCCAAAACGGTCGCAAGTCGTCTATAATCTGCTGGAAATCATCGATGTGATGGACCTTCCGGTCCCGCGCGAATTTGTACCAATCGGCAAATCCTGGAGGTGGGTGCCGTCCATATCGTTTCCGGTACTTTGAGACAGTCTCGCGAAAGGTTGTCGACCGATCATGCTCGTACTCTTCCCACTGCTTATTTGCGTTTCGTATTAGGTCGAAGATCGGGTGTGTATTGTATTCATCATGGCTGTCGGCAAACTGTAGGCGATCCAAAATCAGCAAGCAAGCATGGGATAAGGGCGCCAGTGAGAACAGACCAGACCCGGGATGGGAGGTATGGCTATTGTGGATTTGTAGGCAGTGCCATAGAGAAAAGCACCAATGCAGGCGACTGCGACAACCACAAAGAAGAGCCTTGGTTTGCGTACGAATACCCTTCCGACCATTATGAACGGTAATGATGGCGGGGCTCTGGAAAGTGGCTTGTGAAGCAAGTTCTTCGAGAGACCACCGTCGAAGCATAGAGACGTAAGATCCCAACGTAGAGCCACAGAATACCAGGTATGAAAATGGTGTTGGACGCACGATAAGTTTGTTTTTTTGTTTTTTTCTTTTTTCCACACCTTGTAACAAACGGTAGTTCAGCTGAAACTTCAATATCAAAAAGTTGCTGGAATGGAGGGCAAATTGTCCATGGGAGTCTGACCCCCTAATACCCCGACGAAATATCTGTTGCCACTAGCCATCCTAGTCCCCATCCAATTGGCCCTCAGACTGTGATTAACGCTGGTGGGAGGTCCTATCATGATGGGAAGAGTTGCGACGGCGCCAAGTTAGCGAGTTACACCCTGGTCCTCTTTTTCGCCATTTGACAAGAGTGTGCGCGAAGGTTGACTCGCTTCCTCCGAAGGTCACCGACGAACCCCTGCAGCATCGACAGCTTTTATGCGCTAGTACTTTTGAATTGCCCTGAAAGTGGATTAACGTATCATCTTGTGGAGTTAGTGGGTCTGGAACTGCCAACTGGAATTCAGAAAGAGGCTGGGCCCCCGGGCCGGCGCATCAACTGACCCGTTAACGCAGGCTATTCGGGTGAACCCTTTCTACCTAATAGGTTGTCAGTGCCGTGCTCAATAACGAAGGCTGGTTCTTTTTCTTCACTTATCCCGTGTATCTACAAAGTATTCTGACTGAAGAAGATTCTTAGTGAATGTGACTATTTGTTGGTAATAGCTTTCATGAGGAAGGATATCATGCAGCAGCCTTACCTAAGTAGTTCTACTTTCCCAATGGCAGAGGCTAAACTAGTTGGAGAATTGTGTAGCGTACGTACTGCTGTGCCCGCTTGAGCAAGCCCCTGTCAATCACACACAACTAGCAAATCAGAGTTCCCTCAAGAAGACGCTCCAACGCATACAACTGCGCCGCAAATTATCTCAATGATTCAGTGCGATCGAGTCATGGATAATGGCTTGGAATTGGGACTCCGTATGATTTTGAACACAGCTACCGGTGGTGTGTTCTGTCCTGCGTCTTCGCTTTTGACGAGTAATAGGTTACGGATGTAGACCCTGGTCTTGTTTCTATATAGAGCATGGACGGTGGACACGGCTTGACACGAGCGTTGCGGCACGGTTGGGCTTTTGTGAGCATAGCATTGAGCCAATAATATCAATAGTTCTTAGGCCATCGCCATGTTTATTTACCCTAGTGAACGAGAGTTAAGTGCGTTTCCTTCGAACCGATGTTGGTTCAGATTACCCCCCGATTTTTCAGGTACCCTATTCCTTTTTCAGTCCACGTATTATGGAGATTTACACCTACACCTGAATTTCGCTTTATACAACCTCTACTCAGAGCATCAGCGTCTGGCACAGGATTTACCTTGGCAGGCTCTGGCAGGCTCTGTCTTGTTCCTTTCCGTCTTGTGTATGCTTGTGCATCTTAGTCTTGCTCAGACCAACTGCACTCAGATGTTCTATTCTGGTGCGTAACATTTATAATACAACTCACACCTGCCGGATTAACATCCAGACGTTGTCAGCTATCACCAATCACCAAACACTCTATATATCTGGTGGTGACATACATTCTTTTCTACCAAATGGGACGTTAATAAGTTACGCAAGGGAGTTTCCCTTTGTGCTAAATATCTAACTTCCCTAACTTTGGCTAGTCCGAGATTTTCAAACACTCGATCTTTAAAAGTCATACCATAACTCAAATTCTGGTCTCTTCACATACATCCCAAAGCCATGGGATGCATCCCACCCTGCGGACTATCCACCATGGCCGGATGAAGGAGGTTCTTGGTCAGGCGGCAAGAATCTCCTTTCTACGGCGGCTACCCTAGTCAATGGGGTGGTCCATCAACACCACCTCTCGGTACATGGATGTACGATATTGCAAGCAACGACTGGACGAGTCGTAGGTTTTGGGGCGTTCCACTGGTGAGGCTTATGGAGGGAGGAGCCGCGCAGTCTTCGGTCGATTAAAAAGCCTATTATATAAGTGGTACTATTCATCCTGCCGGGAACCCTACCTTTGCCGGAACACCTGGGGCATATACCTACCTGGCCCCTGAACTTATCATGCTGGATATGAATGCGTTATAATGGACCGATGCCTCAACTGCTGAAATGAACACGTTCGGCACCATGGGCGATGGATACGTTGTCTGATTGAATCTGTGGGTGATGAAGGGACTCTGGTGGCTTTCGGAGGCTACACCTATCCGGTAGACCAAAGGCTTTCAGTCCTAGCCAGCAGACAGAGCAATGTCACGAACCAGGTAAGTACATGAATTATTGTCCCTACTCAGTGACTAATCGTAATAGAACCCGATGGAATTCGTCAGCGTTTATGATATTGCAAGTGTCAAGTGGTAGCCCGGCAAACCACGGGTGATATTCCCCGTTGGCGAATGTTGGGCTGCAGTGTGGTTGTTGCTGCGCCAGTCTTATCGTCTTTCTCTATGTAAGTCATCAAAAATTGGCCACGTGCGACACAGACTCATAGTTGTAGCTATGTGTTCGGAGGTATAGCCCCATGGATGGCACAGTCCGACGGCAACGTATATGTCCTTTCCCTGCCATCTTTAAGATGGATCCGAGTATACGACGACAATACGGGTCCGCAGCACACATAAGTGCCAGCTCGCTCAAAAGCATACAATGATCGTGATTGGAGGGATAATTTCAGTAGATGATGCTGAATGGACTCCTCCTCGTGCAGAGAATTGCAACGGTGCAACCTTCGCCAATGGTGTGGGAATCTTTGACTGGCGCAGTCTCTCATGGATGACCAACTACAACACAAGTGATGACGCCGAGTACACTATCCATCCGAAAATTTCCAAAGTCATCGGTGGAAAGTGCGTTGAGTCCCTTTGATATATTCCCAAAATTCTCTTTCCTAGGTCGACACTAACCTGAACAGTGCCTTAGCGAACCGGAACACAAGTTCCACGATACAGAGCAGGCAGACCTATTCAAACGTCGCAGTGTAAGACCTACGTCTAGTTTAGAAGCATTTCCTACCTGTTCATCCATATCCACATCCACATCTATGACGAGAGCCTCTACGGGATCCTCCATATCTGGCGGCGCCATAGCTAGAGCGATAATTGGCTCAGTCGCCGGTGTGGGTATCCCTCTAGGCCTAGTGTTCCTCATCTTGAGGCGCTGTCTTAAGAAAAGGGTGATGAAGCTTCCAATACAGGAAAACCCCTTGTTTAGACGTCCTAAAGTCTTTCAGGACTATCCTTCAGAGCTGCCAGGTGCACGTACACCTATAGCTTACGAATTGAGCGATGTGAATATTCCACACGCTGAACTTCCGACAGAGGCAAATCGCCGTGGATCGCTTTAATTTATAAAGGTATTGTCCGAGATCCTATATGAGAGAGTGGACTATTTTCGCATCTATACCATCTATACCAAACCTAGTGTAACTACCTCGCCCCCGTGTACGGCCTTTGACGACTCAAATGTATAAGTAATTCACATGACTATGAATAAACTATATACCCTCCTGGGGCGGCATGCGAATATGACAGTGCAATATGAAGTACTCTTCTGCTAGATTCCAGTAGCTCGCCGTCAGCGGCATGAAGAAAAGCTGATACAAGTGTCGGAGATCAGATCCGACCAACCCAATGTTCCCCAGACACGAAAACCCGCGACGTGGCAACTTTCAAGTGCATATAATGGTAGCAAACAGACATGACCTTTGAACTTTAACGGAAGTAAGCTGTGTATTCCTCTAACTACTAACATCATGGTGTCTGACCAACGGAGGGCCGACCACATCGGGATTCTTGTATGTATTGACCGATGCTACAAACGAGTACCGAGGCATGATCATAACATCCTCAATCAAAACCGGTCTCACAATATTATACATGCTATCCCTAGCAAATGTCCCTTTCAGAGACAGTCCCAAACTCTTAAATATCTCCCGAGTAAATGCCCCAGCGCCGGTTAAATTTGCCACGTTATGAATCGTGTCCTTGGAAACACCGCCGCCTTTAGTGGCCTCACGGACGGTATCCACAATGTCTTCAATCACTCTCAATATATGCGGCGAGTCGGGCGCCGCCGTGATGATCTATGTCGCAAAGCGACGGTCAACAGTGTCATCATAGCCTGCATCGAACTCCAGTCCCACGACAAGACCGACCATATCCTTGAATCACCTTCGGGACCCAGTCGCTTATAGGCGTGTCTTCGCACGAGACATTGGGGTCGTACCAGATTCCGCCTTCAGCGAACAATATCAAATAACGGAGGAAATCTGCTTTATGAGTCAGTAGGGGGAGAGCGCGATAAGTTTCGAAAATATCGGGACGCGAGGCGAAGTTCTTTCTGACGTACCGCTCGCCGAATTGGTCTGTTATGATATCGTATGCGTAGCTCGGGTTCTTTCGTTGACAATCATTCATCCATTCTCAGAACTGGGTAGTCTCACCACCTGGGCCAACTTTGTACCATATCTTCCGTGGGATCTTCGGCTTGTGGGTTGGCCAGGGGGTTGGCCAGGGGGAGTCCCCTTTCTGCGCGGCAGTATCAAGGGCTTGGCAGAGTAGGTGAATATATAAAGCACAAAGGCAACAGAATGCGATCGTGCCAGCGATCGATAGCTTCGAAAAGCGACGTAGACGATGTGAGAGCAACATTGTTCGACTCTTTTGGGGGTAAAAAGTCTAGGGGGAAATTACGCTACACAAAATTGAAAAAAGGCACAGGTGATATGGGTTCTGGCCTCATAAAGACTGGCGCCAGTTCCGACTGTGGCAGCTTAATAGCAGGCACCATTCACACATCATTTCTAAAGCGAGATTGCGGGCAATTCATTGACATGGATGAGAGTGAGGAATTACACAAATTGTGACCTAAGAGACTCCCCTGCGTTAGCAATCATCCGTTAGCCTATAACATCAACTCCCGTAACTGCCTTTGTCCACAACAACTAATAGCGAATATGGTGCGTAAAAGGGCTAGTAACTTAGGTAGAGGTGATTAAGTATTATTTTCGCTTCCCTGTTAACTCCTTTTCTTCTCTTGAATCTAGTGGCATCTTTTGCTTTTCATGTTTCACCTTTCCCCACATAGTCGACACAAATAATACTAGATAATTAAATACCTACTGGATTGCACCTTATATCTGCCACTACAGTGACTTCTTCCTAGATGAAATCCTTATAATCTACACATAAACTGAAATATCCCTAAGCTATACGGAATCTAAGGCATCTAGGGTTGCCGCAGTACTATCTATAACGTACATTATCACGATACAGGCGATTGTTACATTGAAAACGAGAGGATACATAAGTATACCTTGTGTGCACCGCCACATTACTGATCAGTGAAACCAGATGACTGATGTAAGTAATTGTACTCAAGAACCGGTGGGATTAAAGGATGGCCCATAAGGCAGCAAGGTCCGCTACTTATGCTATAAGATTTATAGTGTAGTGCAACCGTGCCATTCTCACTGGGACCTTGGGCAACATGACAGGCTGCGCCAACAAAGCAGTGGAGGGGGTGAGCAACAAGCAAAGTATTATCTACTCAGGTATCTTGTACTAGCTATGACACTATTTTAGCTGGTTTTTTTTTCCTTTTTTTTTTTTCTTGGTGTATATAGGCCCGCGGTGGTCCTGTGGTATGAAACCCCCATGATATTAACTTTCCTGGGAGACGACTGATGGCCCTTGATGAGTTACAGCCGCCGGCAAATAGGGCAAAAGTTAAGGTCCGATGTCGATCATAAGTGGAGATGAGATGTCTTCAGGCGGGTGAATAGTTGAAAATCCCTTCCCCTTTTTAGGAATTTTCCGGGTAAAGGAAACTTTTTAAGGTGTCCCCTGGGAGATGGTTAATATAACTTAGAGTAAGTAGTATAGAGGTCTGATGCTGAATGAAAGATAAGGCATTGATAAATCAATATATCCTCCATTCTTAAATATATTTATGTCAATTTGCAAGAGACCAGTTTTATACCGCCAAGCTAACGGGATACTCAGCTACCTCTCATCTAAGTTCCACGTTTTTGACTCGCTCGTCATTGTTGTCGCCTTCGGCATTGACGTAGCTCTCCACGGCCTGGTCGAGGAACTAGGCTCGCTCGTCGTAGTCCCGTTTGTGGCGTATATTCAAGGTCATTGAGGAGATAGAGTCAGCGAGCCATGGCACGTTAGAAGAATACGAGCATGAGATTGAGCGACTTCGGCAGGAAAACACTCATCTACGCCAGAGACTCAATGCGCCCACGGAGCCCTATAGACTGAAGCGAGGATCATAAGGGTTAGTTATACCAGCTTCTGTGCCCGATGCTCCGGAATCGTATATTAATCGCTATGATGCATTCTTTTTTACAGATATTAAGTTTTAATTCATCAAAACCTCCGAGAGACCCCTCTCAGGGGTTTTTCCCAAACATCCTAGCCTCCTAAAATCGGCTACCGAGGAATCCCCTTCAGCTTCACTCCCTCAGGCGTAATTTCCAACCAAACCTTCATCTTCCCCGACGCCTCTCCCATCCCACTCAAACTAGGACTCGTTCGAAAAGAATGCGTCGCCTCGACCGCCAAATCTGAGAACAAAAGCGCTAACGGTGACGACTTCCAAATATACTGATTTCTTGTCTTAATAATGGTAATCACCAAGAAAACAATACTCATGGCGACGAGCGCAATAGGTGGAATCATCCATGGCCAGCGCACGCTCACAAAAGGCTCAACGGTCCTGGTCATTCCCTTGACGGTGGCTTTGCAAACTTGGGCCCGGGCGTGGGTCGTGAGTGACGAGGTGAGAGAATTGAAAATGGTGGTGATATTGGTTAGATTCCCTTGTTGTCCATAGAGAGTGTGGACAATGTCTGACGACCAGGGTACCTGGTTCGACATGTAGAACTCCCCTGGTACGTTGAGGAGGGGCGTCAGGGAATTTACAAGCGCTAGTCGACTGAGCCAGTTCACTGGATACGTGCACTGGCTGGGACCTTTGCTTTGCGTGCTGTTTACATAGCAGGTCTCCGGGATCAGGGCGAAGTTCTCGGTAACGCTGGTTGAGCTGAGATTGGAAAAGGTCGCGGAGGATACGGGTCGCTTGTTGAAGTCGCCGTCCTTCACGGTCGCTTCGTACGTGTCAATACAGAAGTACAAGGCGCATTCGGTCGCGCTGACTTGTGGTGGGACTCCGTAGCCGGCTGCACTAATCGCGGTGAAGTTTATAATGATTGGAAGATTTTTAGATCGAGTTGGAGGCCCAGTCCGTTTGTGGCGTTCATGCGGCGCATCCCCATCATTAATGCGGTGAAGATCAGGTTGTTGGGTAGCTTGTAGTTGTAGGTATCCTGGTAGCTGGAGCCGGGGCTAGAGGATGGGGATGTTTGGTGCAGAGTGAGCTGGTCTGTAATGTTGGCACAGCGACTGCAGAAGCCTAGGGATTGGTAGGGGGCAAAGGTATAATTCCCGGTCGGACAGTTCATCGCGACGGAGCGGCTTCCCGTGCTCTAGCCTTGGAAAATGCCTGTATAGATGGAGGCGAGGGTGGAGAGCGGCACTTCATTTTGCCCAGGGCCGGCACCTTCACCATAGTCGGTGTAGGTGCTTGTGTTGCAGATTTGGATAGAAGACGGATTGCGAGAGTGAACGGGTCGCATGTTGATGGCGATGACTTGCTGGACGAACAGGGCGATGGCCGCCGCAACAACAAGAACGAAGCATCCCACCGTCACTAAGTACCTATTTCCTCAATGAGCATGAGTTTACTGGGGGGTAAAAAAGGCCGTTCACATCAGCCTTACCTCGGGATATACCGCATCAACACCAAAGCGGCACCGATGGCACCCCGACTAGCTGCATCTAACAACGCCAAATCACTCAATTTGTTCCCTTGGCTGACCCACGGCCATCTGAGCTGAGACAGAGCTTCTGTGATTGGAAATGCCATGGCCGCTTTCATGAGCGAGGTCAAGATGGATATTACTGCGTTCAGAGTAACTCCATACGGCCAATCGGCCATAGGTTTCCCCATTGTAATCGTACAACACCACGATAATAGCGACGAGCGACACAACACCGAGCACACAGCTCAAAATTTCCCATACACAACTAGTTCCCAATGACCCAGATACCTGGGATTGAAGCGCGACCTGCTCCGCCACTGATAACGGCCGAGATTTCGAGTGAGTATCTTGGGAGTCGTTCACTCAGATAAGAGAGATGGTAATCATCTTTGGCATGATCTATTGCGATCGTTCGTACACATCTCTATCCAACAATTAATCCCTGAAACAGTGTCTAGGAGGTTAAAACAAAGCCACATATAAGGTCCGTGGGAAGGCATGCTTAAAAATTTGGCGCTGACGTAGCATTGGGCCGGGAGATGAAGACTTTCCTAATCGGGATCTAAATTGCGAAACTAGGGCTTAGATCGCTCCTCGTGCCTTCAGCTGAGGAACCATTGCCTGACCCAGTATAGTTTGGGAAGTTAAATGGCCATGCCAGGAGGAGATCGGCATAAAATGATCTTCGTTTGGGTGCCACTTTCGGCACTTTCGGCGCCACGGAACCGTTCTGCGAAGCCCTGGGCGGAGTCTCTTCTTATATGCTGTAAATTTCCGATGAACGCTTGATTCACGCAGGTTTGGAATCCATGATGTTCAAAAATTCCGCTGGTCAGGTTTTCATCTCAGAGAAAGTCCCGATTCAGGATCCCGTCGGTTCTTTGTCATTTGTGTCAGATATATATATATATATCTCTCTCTCTCTCTCTCTCTCTCATCATGGATATAAAATAGTTCATACGAGGAAGTTTTATTCCTTATAGCGTAAGATATATACTTCTAGCCCAACAGTGGGCCAACTATCAAGTTATAAAAATTTGATATCACTTCTCCAACATGACTTCTTTCTCTCCCCAAGCGCCTAACAGCCCCTTGAGGGAGCGTCAAAAAAGAAAGCAACGGTGTATCAAAACACGCATCTCATCAATCTCATCATAGTCTTGAGGGCCCATCCACCGACTTCATTCTGGAGCATCTCGCACCGCGAACCACCACCCCTCCGCCAAAGGCAAGTCCTGAAAATTGCCAGCTCCGATACAACACCACCCGAATCCAACCCCGCAGACGATAACAGAATATTAACCACAGACGGCGGCTGAATCCTCTCCATAAGAATATACGCACTCCACTTTGCTTTCGGAATAGAGGCAAGAAACCTAGGGATCTCTCCCCCACAAATATTATGCCCCCCTCCTTCCAACGATGGTTTCATATAATCCCGCGAGAGCTTCCGATCGGTCGCCAGTTGGCGAGCGTAGGCACCGGAATCAGAATTATCGAGTGGATACATAGGAACGAACGTCGATCGGATAATGTCCGCCTTTTCCTGCAATAGGAAACGTTCCAACGCCTCCGGTGCCGTGAGTACGCATTGGACCTTTTTGAACGTGCAAATGTGTGATAACATGAACGGACATCTAATGGCACGGGAGAGCTCGATTCGGAGACGGGCTTCCTTTCCCGCATCGCCGTACTCGTGTGCTTCATAATCGGCACGCATGTAGGCGACGGAGATTTCCACAGTCTTGGAACCCCAGCCATAGCGGGTGGAAGAGAAGCTCATGCGATTCGGTGAGAGTCGTGAATCGGAGAAAGTCATCGGGGAAGTCGGCTCGAAAGTAGGCTGGTACTAGTGTATCTCGATTCCACGATGCATATTCGATCGGACGTTCGTCGGCAATGTTGAAATTATCGGGCTGTACGACGAAGAGGACCGCGGTGCTTCTTGGCCCGTATGCCTCGTGAGCGGAAGCGAGACAAGTTGCCAGTGACTCGACATTGTTTCTTCGAGGCAGAGATTTAAGAGTAATAGGTAATGGGCCTTCATCGCCACTTTCATAGGCCCCGGCTCTCGCAAGATAGCGATGCATCTCCGCAACCTTCGTCGCATGCGTTGCCGCAGCGCATGAGAACGTGTTGAACTCGACTTGTTTCAGCAAGATATCTGACCTCTCCACTGCTCCCAGGGAAGATTCGGTGCCAGGCGCTTGAAGGATATAATGAGACCGGAAATCCCAACCGATATCTCCTGCGCATAACCGACCCTTCCTCCCCCCCTCATGAACGCCCCACAGAGCTGCAGCAAGGGATCGACCGGAAGAAGATCGTGGATCGCTTCAAACAGCCATTCTTCATCTTCGGCTATTGCACAGTAGAGCTCACTATAAACGGGCTGTAGCTCGCACGCGCGATTAAACTGCGCTCGAGGAAACAATGTAGGAAACACTGTGATCCCGACCGAGTAACACTCCGACGGGTCTTCGGGAATCCGAGTGTCAAGGCTGATCCGCTTGAGCACTGATCCATGATTAACCTGCCAGTCTACGACGTCCGATATTAGGGCAAGGCCTTGTTCTTTGGAGAAATCGGGGGATACCCCGGCGTGGAGTCATCCATGTCTTGATCTTTGTTAGTCCAAGTTTGGCATCCAGCTGGGTTTTAGTATCTTTATTCGACATTGTGGCTGTGTCTCCAGCCCCACGCCTTAAAAGAAGGCATATACGCGCCGATCGTCTCTAGCACCATACCATGCTTATAGTTCATGGTTATATTATCTATAAAACGAGGACCCAAATGCAAAGCCATCCAAAAGCAAGGATTACCAGCTCCACTCCCCACTCCCCACAACCCGGTGAAAGCTCCTCTAAAAGCTCACACTAAACTAACCTCTTTTCAACGTACGACTGGCACTACCCTCACGCCCTTTGAATCTAATTTCGGCATAGCAACATGATAATCATGTAAGAAAGCAACATCGCTCTCATCAGTCTCGAAAAGCGTCATATCAAACCCCCGTACCAGAGCAGCGACCACAAGATACAGCTCTGCTCGTGCGAACTCCACACCCAAGCATTTCCGCCCTCCTCGGGAAAACGCGAGCTGGAACTTCCTCCGCTCGCGACCCTCGTCGCCCAGCCAGCGATCGGGGTCAAATGTGTAGGGATCCGGAAATACGGACTCGGCGGTGTGCGCGCTCAGTGTGGTAATGCTCACTGGGGTGCCTGCGGGCAAGGTGTAGGATTTGCGGGGCGGAGCTGGTGCGGTCACGTACGGGCTTGGGGTGTAGGTGATGGGTTTGTGTTGGATACGGGCTGCTCGGGCAGTGACGCCGAATGAAAGTCGATTGCCTTCTTCGATGATGGCGGAGAGGTATGGGAGCTTCTCTAGCAGGGTCCAGGAAGAGGGTGTGGGCACTGTGTCTAGCTCCCCGCGAAGCTTGGCAAGGAGGGAGGGATTGGCGAGAAGATGGTAAAAGATGATGATCAGGGTTTGGGCGGGCGACTCGGTTCCTGCGAGGGTGAGGAGCGCACCCTCCTGTTCGAGGCGGAGGAGGGTCTTTTCGGAGGCTGGTAAATTTGGGTTGTCGAGGACGGATTCGTAGACTGATTTTTTGCGTCCTGGGTTTGCTGGTTTTTCACCCGAGCTTTTGGACTCCTTCGCTTTCATGATCCCGACTAACTCCGCACGGACTCTCTTGGGTTACCCGTCAATGGGGTGGTTGTTGATCGATGGTGTTGGACGATGGACTTACATCAAAGAGTTCGAACATGTCAATCAGACCTGGTGGCATTGCGGGCCGCGTCAACGACTGCGGAAGGGCCTCGAGGATATCTGGAATCCACGGAAAGTGCTTATTCGTGTTGATTCCTTGGAGAAGCTCATGGCTGTTGTGACGCAGTCTGGCCGCTTCCTCCTCGTCCGCGAGCACGTCGGTCTGGTGCGCAAATAAGAAATTCGCCACGACACTATGCTCGTTATTAGCATTGTGCCTGCCCTCCATCGGTGCAAGCCATACTCGTTCGAAAATGCATAGAACGCGTCCGACAGATTAACCGGAGACTTCGTCGCTGCATGCTTTGCGACCAACCCGCACAACTGCTCGACCTTATCGGCGATCACTCCCTCGAGAGAGAGGACGTTGCGCTTACTGAAGAAGGGCGTGAGCGCCTCGCGACGGGTCTTGTGAAGATAATAATCGGCAGTGGTGCCGACGCCGCCGGGGACCCGTAAGGTTCGGAGCTGGTAGTGATACTTGTCCATGCGGGTCATCGACGGAGCGTAGATTGTGTCCAGGTAGCCGACATCGTTAATGTGGACTTCCTCCGGTGTTATCCGGATGATCGGCCCTGTGTTCCATGATATCCCATGCAATCAGTACCGCTGTGTGTGGATTCCCGGTCCCTCCCACGCGCGGAACGACTTCTCGTACCGTATTGCTTATGAAGTTCTTGGATCTTGAAAACGTATTGTCCCGGCTGGATACCGTCGTAGTAAAATTCATACCACCAGGTGAGCGCGGCGAGTCGGGGTCCCGGAATGTGAGACAAGGGATGAAAAAAGAGACGCCGGAGGGCTCCGACAGCTGTCCCCAACACCGACAGAATGATGGTCGTGCCGACCACCTGCAAAAACGTCATGGCGATCGAGGGGGTTGAATAAACAAGAATGAAGCAAATCTTTTAACTCCAAAGATCGCGCCCGCAGACAATCGATCACTCCTTATGTACGGAGGAGCGGATTGGAGGTTGGGTGATTACGCCACGAGGCCCTCAAGGACCTGACAAGTTGACAATCCCTGGCTCATGCCGACGGAAGCCAAGAGAACGAAACTAAGGAACAGGGATTTAAGCCTAAGATAGTAGTTTCGCTCCCTCATGTGGACGGCATTTTGTCTCTGTTGCCACGGGGTCCGAGCACCTGCAAGGATATATTGAATGTAACGTGGTAAGCCCTAATGCAGTACGTCCCACGAGGGGGTCGGGGCCAAAAGGAAATGAACGCTGGCCACACATCTCACCCTCCCTTGCTGGGATACGCGGTTTTCCGGTATGCGGATAAATTGGCCCCCGTTTTCTGCAGAAAATTAAGTTGCTGATCGACTGAGGGAGGTGGACGAATGTTATCTCTGGCACGAGCCCTCGCACCGGTAAGACTGCTGCGGCCTAAAGCAGAGGCGAGGGGACAAATTCCCGCCCATGACATTCAGGAGGGAGCCGACGTCAGGCTTACTTACATAGACGATGATCTTCCTTCCCTGCCATTTTATTGCTCCTGATTCTTCATGTAAGACGTTATTACAGACGGGCAGCCTCGCAGCAGGCCTCGCATAGTGAAAAAATGGCGCGGACTTACGCCACGCCGGCGGCGGTCATTGTCATCAGCACCGTGTTTCCTGCCTTGGGGATTATCGTGGTTTTCCTGCGATTCTACACGCGAATTAAGCTTGGATCATCGTCCATGCTGTGGGTTGATGACTGGCTGACGATACCGGCATTGGTATAACAGTCTCCCTGGGTTCACATGGTCTGTGTCGCTAACTACGCTAGATATTCGAACTGATCCTAGCAGCACTATTGATCTGGGGAGCGGCGACAAAATCCCTAGGGGACGTCCTCCCTCCACCGAGTGTTCCCGGTCCAAATGGATATCTCTTCTCCACGTCGCCGCGACAGATCAGACTCCAGCAGGTATGCCCGCCACGCCCTCTGCGAAACCTCGGGCGCAACGAATATTAACGATTCCACACAGATACAATACTTCGCCGACATTGCGGCCATCCTCGCTTTCGGATTCATCAAGCTCAGCATCCTCTTCTTCTACCGCAAGATCTTCTGTAGTCCCGGAATCAGCAAAACGCTCTTCGATATCATCACGTGGGTTGTCATCGTTCTGGTGATGGTCTGGACGACGGCATTCGGCTTCGGGGCGATCTTTCTCTGTGGGGCTCATCCGGCCAACGCATGGGAGCCGGTGGCTGTAGTGGCCGAGAAGTGCAGTGCGCAATTGCTGCTCCTGGAAGGGTACGCGATCTCGGATTTCATCATGGATTTCCTGATATGGTCGCTGCCCATTCCCAAGGTCGGTGGACAAACCACCGTCCCAGACCGACCGCAGATCGCTGACAATGGCAAAGATCCTCTCCCTAAACATGACCATGCAACAAAAAATCGCAGTAATGGCCGTCTTCCTCATCGGTCTCCTGTAAGAGCCCGTCAACCCACCGCACCCCAGGAGTGATCATGGCAGCTTACAAAACTCCAGCGCAACAGCTGCCTCCGCGACCCGAATGGGGATCTATATCAGATACGTAGTGAACGCATTCGCCCAATCAGACGGAGAAAGTACGCAGCCCCCAACTTTCCACATCTTCCCCGTCACTAACACACCCCAGCCCTAATCACCTACCTCTTATTCTGGACCATGATCGAATGCGGCCTCGGCGTCATCGTCATCAGTCTACCCTCCCTGCGCCCACTGTACGGCGCCTTCCTCATGAACTCGATCCTAAGCGGCATCCGCAGCATGTGGTCGATGCGACCCTTGAAGAAACGCTGGTCTCAGGATTCCGGCGATGTAGGCCTCTACAACCTGCGGTCAGTGAACTCGAACTCCCTTCATTCGAACTTCCATGCTGGTAAATATGATGGCAACAGGAATACATATACGGTGGAAGCGGTGCACGGCTCTGTCCGCTCGTATGACGGGCCGCAATCGGGTATTCATGTTAAACATGAGATTGAGCAATACTAGCCTTTCTTTGATCCTGGGCTGTTTGGGGAACACCCTATTTTTCTTTTTTTCTTGTTCTTTTTTCTTTTTTCTTGTATCATATTTGTATATGAACTGGTATCCCGCTCGCTTATTAGCATTTCTTTTGTCTAGCTGAACTGTCCAAAATGTGGGATCCTGGCTCTAGTAAGTCTAGTGGAGGGGAAACCGTTCTGCTCCGAGCAAAAATGCATCCAAGGGATGCCAAGGCAACCGACAACAATTGGCGTTCTCTGCATGCAAGGGATTCCGGCCTGGGCCAGTCACACGGCGTAAAAATGAGGGCTTACTTTCTCATCTGCTGCCAGAGACTAAAAGTACCGTGGCGCATGGTTCAATCAGGATACTGGTGACATAGCCAATGACAGCGACACCGTGTCCCATTGCCAATTCCTCGATGCGGAAAGGATCAGCCCTGTGGTTTTTGTTTTCCGGTGGGCTGTAGTAGTGTAGTATTACTCTCCGGGCTAGGCGACCGATAGTGAGGTCTGTTGCATTATGTACTCCGTATGAGGAGGAGGCTATGCCAGCATTATTACTATCTAGGTACTGTGCCTTGTGTCTAGCCTGAGAGTATAATGTCAGCCCCGCAGGTGGTGTGGGCCTTTCGTAGGCTCTAAGCGCTCATTAAATCTGTAGTATAGATTGAAAAGTGATAACAGAAAGTCCAGTTGCTTAGGGTTATCACCAGGTGATTACAATACAGAGTTGCCCCCCACCTACACCTCCAACTTACCCCGAGGAAGCTCGACTCCCTCAGTCTAGCTGCGATAAACTTCAGAGCGGAATTTAAGACAACAAAAATACCCCAAGCAACCATGTTCAAGGACTGCCTGGCCCCCAAATACCAGTACCTCCCGCCAGACGGAAACCCAGCACCAGAAAACTGGAGCGGATATCGGTACCTCTCACACATTGCCCAGTTCTGGAGAGAAGCACTCATCGCGGGACTCTGTATCCTGAGCGGGGTCCTTCTCCTCGAGCGCTCCCAGAGCCCGTTGAACTGGCGGGAACTCGTAAAAGGCGAAGCGTATAGTACGAAATGACTCCCCCGAGAATAGTCGAACGTGCAGCTCATGCTTCCTAGCTCTCACATCTGAAGATACGCGATGGGTGCAGTTCCAATGGATGAGCGAGGTCTACAGCTCGAGCGATTCCGGAAGCACGGACGCCGTCAATGCAGCTTGGGACCAAATTGTGCCTGCCCATGGGATCGTCGCGGTGGACCATGAATGGGCGGCGAAGCATAATCTACCCGCGAGCATGAGTCTCTTCTCGGATCGCTCCAAGGGTGTCTATATTATTGATGCGTGGGTCGACCGTCGCAAGAAACGATGCAGATGTTAACGATATTCTAGATACCACCAGGTTCACTGTCTGACCGTCATCCGTAAGACATTTACCGAACTGGCCAACGGGCAAACTCCAAGTATACCAACCGGACACTCGCGGCACTGCTTCGACAGTCTGCTGCAGTACATCGTGTGCGGCACGTCAGGCGACACTCTGCTCTATACGTGGGGACGCAATATCACTGGTGACCGCCAGGTTCGGAAATGTATTGACTGGAACAGTCGAAAGAAGTGGGCGAAGGAGAATACGGCCTGCTATAAGGACTTCGATCATCCAGTTCGACTGATTGATCACTTTAATCATTGCGAAAATGATGATGATGGAATTAAGTTGACGGGTTGGTAGTTAGGACGGGGTTATAGAACATTAACATTGACAATTGAAAGATTTCATCATGCCACTAAGCCGAATGCCGAATTATGAACCTGCCCTTGCGCTTCTGACACTTTCTTCATGTAAATAGTCCCTTCAGAACGCATCCTACCAGCCCTCCGCAATCTGGGTACCGTCCTCGATCTCGTCCCGTTTCCAGCCTTCAGCAATCTGTGTGCCATCCGCTATTTCGTCACCGCGCTTCCAGCCCTCGCCGATCTGGGTACCCTCGGCCAAAGCCTCTGCGCTGTCCGCGATGGGTCCTAGAAATGGTTAGTATGGATGACAGTAAATAATTATGCTTATTGTTCCACCTACGTGCCAAGGCCGTGGAGGCCGCAAAGAAAAAAACGGTCATAGACCACAACAGGCTAGTCTTCATGGTGAGATTGATCGTTTTGCGCGACCGCAGATTGGTAGGAGTGGAGAGGTTGAGTACGGAGAAGATGGTCGATATGCTGATAGCCACGGTTCAGCCACTATTTATACTACAGATACCCCTCCATCCACGTCCAATATCTCAGGCCGCCCAGACGCCCGCACACCACTTTAGCCCACCTGATAGCACCGCCGGTAGGGATTGTTACGGTTGGCTCTAGGAGCCCAACATACTTTTCCGGTCGTTCGTAGGATGAATGACTCACGTAAGGCGATCAGCCAGGGGTGTTCCCGGCGATATTTACCTCGTATGACGCCCCGGGCGCTGATTGGCGAAAATGAGCAAGGGGGATATGCACGGGGGGTCACAGTGCCTTAGTCTTTGGGGGCTGAATGTCGTCGTGCATGAAGGATCAAGAAATTTATAGTTGCCAAGCGAAGAGTGGACTCTGAGGCAACGATTAACGGGATCACCATAGGTGGGCGTACCGCGGGTGACATAGATGTCGTAGTCTGGACCACTGCGGGTTGATCGCCCGCTCTCTGATAACGGATTAGATAGCCGTACGAGATTTGTGCAAATCAGCCCCGTACAAGCTGTCTGACCGGACATGGGAGCGCCACGGTGGGAAGATGATCGACAAGCGAAAGTCATTTTCGAGGATCCGGAGCGCTACTAATAATGGCAACAGGTGACGGGCTTTTCCGCTTGACGTGTCCCAGTCTTTATTTCTTGTTTGTTGGCTTTCTACATTGATTCGTGGTAACTGTCTTCTGCATATTGTTAATCATGGCAGATTCAGAAGCTCGACTGCTACAGGATGAGAGCGACAGCCGTTCCGAGCCCCATCCCGTGAAATATGAGGGAGACATTTTAACTCCGGGGAGAAAGGCTCGACGAGTTGGACCATGGCTGCGACAAGTGGGAATACTCCTGCTCCTGTTGCTGGTGTCGCTCACTGTCAACATCGTCCTCTACGGACAGAACCAGCGACTCAAGCGTGCGACATGGAACAGAGGCTTTAGTCAGTGACCGACCGTGACTATGTTCCCAGTGCATTAGGGCTAATGCAGGTCTAGCCGGTATCTACGCGCGCGGGGAATCGTGGAAACAATTCCGCACCTACACCGAGTACAGCGATGTGAATCAATCCATCTCCGACGCGGTATGGGCGGGTTTCACCACGAACGGCTTTGTGGCTATCCCTCACGACGAGGCAGCTGAATTTGGACTCCCTCTAGCCGAGGATTTCCCGGATGACCCGAGCAAGGGCGTTTACGTGCTGGAAGCGTTTCATGAAATCCATTGCGTGGTAAGGACCTTGCCTGTCTGTAGCGGCTGAACGGATCTGAACGCCTAGATAGATATACCTACGTGAGACAATTCAAGACTTGCTGGCGGGGAAGTCGGTGGACGACAGGGCGATCCACATTAATCACTGCTACGACGCTCTGCGTCAAGCCATCCAATGCCGCGCAGATGATACACCAATCTATATTCCGTATCGCTCGCGATTGACCGGAGACGGCCAATACCGACGATGTCGCGATTGGAACGCCTTAGAAGCGTGGGCTCAGAAACATACTGCGTGCTGGCCAACGGGGCATTGCGCCGATTTGGAGTGAAATGGTGTATATAGGCTAGTTCAATTGTAGGATGAGCACGATTGCCTAGCGCTCGGCGTAGAATTTGTCCAACACACAGCCTGAACGCCTGGATCCATGCTTATTGTTCCAACACTTGGCTGAGGGGAAAGATAGGACTAAAGTTCAGCCTGCGCTTATCGCCTTATGTAGCACTAATCAGAAGTATTTGCTTTGCGGCGCTGTGCCGCAGCTGCAGGCATTGAGAATGTACGGAGCAAAATGGTCACGCCAGGATCGTCCGCATTTGCGGCCTAAGCCGCAAATGTTACCCAATTGAAGCGACGACTTGGAGTCACCAGTCTCGTTACATAAGAAAGTTGCACGGCTTAGAGTTTTTGTGGTGTTGGTGGTGGTCAGATCCAAATATGGCATGTGTCCTAATGTATGCTAAGCCTTGTTGTCACGGTGTCGCAGGACCAATAACACCAAGTCGGAAAACATATTACCCCCGACTCTCGTTGCAACGAGCGAAGAGATTACCTAGTCTCGGAACTGTGTAGGAATCCAGGGTTACCTTGATTCTAATAGGTCAAGCGCGGCTCAACGAGCCTTTCTGAGCATCAACAACTTGTCACACAGTTTACCCGCGGATTCCACACGATTCACCATGGCCACTTCCCATTACCAGAAATTAAAAGGAGATGCCGATGGAGGTGGATTCCATGGAGAGGAGCACAGCGCTCAATCACAACCAAAACTGCGAACATGGGATTGGCGGTCTCTCCTAGTTGGCGTCGCTCTTGGCTTTGCGTTGGGTTTCCTGACGTCCTGGATTACATCGATAGAGCCGAAGGATATATGCACACGAAAGATGTCAACATGGTCTCCTGCATTGAGCATATACGATGACCAACTATCTATTCAGCGCTTTAACGGCGCCCTCAGGGACCCTAACAATTATCGTGGGCCCCCAAGTCCGGAGATCGACGAGGCGTGGGATGAGCTCGTTTACCCCGCGGGAGGTCTCGTCCGCTTGTCTAAAGATCAACTTGACAGGATCAATGCATCCGAATATGCGGCCGAGTACACCCCTGAAATGGGTGGCGGCTATATAGCGGGGATAGAGGTATTTCACCAGCTACACTGCGTGAACATGCTTCGAAAAGCGACAAACATGGATTATTATCTGCCAAAGATTGAGGAATGGAAGGACCGTAAAACATTGAGATACCACCTGGGTTAGTGTCAGTGACGCGGAGAAGAATGACGCTAACCGTCTTCACAGACCATTGCATTGATATGCTGCGCCAAAAGGTAAGCAACCCCAAAAGTTTCTAGTGAGATATACTCGGCTAACACTTTCCAGCTCATGTGTGATCCAGATGTAGGTATGGTAACATATGTCTGGGCCAAGGGCTGGAAACAAGCATTCCCAGACTTCAACACGTAAGTCCCAACCCACGTTCTACCACATGGTCATCATCATCTTGACGTAAGGTAGCGTTCACAAATGTCGGGACTACTCTAAGGTACTCGAATGGGCTCGTGCCAACTACGTGCATGGGAGGAATGTCGCAGATATTGAACGCGCCCCGGGGGCTCTTGAGAGGGAGACCCGTCCGTGATAGTGTTGATATGTTGAATATTGAATCTCGAAGTTAACAGACTCTGAACGGACTCACTTGAAGACTCGAGGAGACACCCGCGAATGCCGTTGAAAATAATCGTAGTACGGCTAGCATCGACTGGCATGCCCTGGAGATCTAACTAGTCTTATGGTCAATAGCCAATCTAACCTAGGGAGACGGATCGGGATGGCAATACTTATCTCCTCCACCCATGAAAGATACAATACTATATCGGGCTTCCAGGTTCTAGTCACTAGAGAGGTCAATATAAATACTCAAAATTAAAGTATATCGAGTAAATAAAACTATTCGATTCCCTTGAAATATATTTGGATATACAAGTCGCTTTCAAACGGAAGACAACCTCTTATCACCCCTTGTTGCACAACCTTTAGAGCAAGCCTTAGACCTTAGCGTAATGTTACATGCAGATCAATGCAGCTGGAGCCACTTAGTAGAATCCTTGCCCTCGGAGTTGAGCTTCTCCCTCTATATAGGCCGCTTTATTGACCACGGTCTCTCCGCAAAGATCGACAACGAGCAATGAACAATCCCATAACTCCACTAGCTCCACTACCAGTGAAGAGTTGCCGTTGTCGTTGATTTACCATACGTTGATTTACCCTACTTGACTCCACCTAGAGCATCTTGAAGTCGAGCTGGATCTACTCACTTCATTAGACTGTTGTGGGTTGGGGGCTCAAAGCAGGCCATCCTCTACAGAGCCACGATGAGGAGATAAAGATGATAAGCGCGAGGGCTAAAGTGGCGACGGGGTCTATACCATACCCTGGGCCATAGTATGCTTTGTGTAGGAAGCTATCAATGAGAAGTTCAAGCTAAACATCATATAAGTTCTAAGCTTTCTAGGAAAAAGGTCACATAGTAAGAGAATGAAATAAGCAAAAGTACGCCAAAAAAGTGGAGCAAGCCCATCCTTCGCAACCAACCTTGATATTACCGTGAAAACATAGGGAAGGGGCCATCAGTATATAAGTACAATTTGCAGTCACAGGATTATTTCCGGTCATGTAGAAACTGCCTGGAATATTCAATATGGACATTATAGAACCCAACATGCAGGACTCACAGCTATAAACTGCTCTTCTGCAGGGACATCTACCTGTGTTCAAGTTACTTTTATTCTGGGGCAGCAAGGCCATCAATTTTAATGCTACAGATAACAAGGGCCAGACACTGTATAGCGCTGGCTATCTATCTAGGTCATGAACCAGTAGCCCGACAGTTGTTGGTTGAGAAGAATATCAATATAAATGCTACCAATATCAATAAATCTATAACCCCCCAACTTACAGTGTTCGTGGAGAATAGCCCTTTTTTAGATCTGCTGCTTCTCCAGCCAACACTTGACCCCAATATCTGTAACAAGCAACATCAAACCGTGTCGTAATGGGCAGCTTACCAAAGCAGCAAGTCAAAGGTTGCCACTCTCCCCTGCTATCCCACAGTCAACGCAGATGTCGTTAATATCATGGGCAAAAAGCCTATCACTGCAGATCGCGAGAGCAGTTGCACGGAGGTTATCTGATTATTTACAATGGAAGGCGGTGGGATATCTTGTTGTGGATTCTCATCCTTTCTTGCGTGCATGACCTTGTTCAATTAATCCCCAATCCCCAGTCGGTGAAGTAGTATGAAGCTTTTAGCTGCAGTTGACCTCATTATCAATTCTGTATTATGTCCGTGAGATGTAGTAGAAAACCCATTAAGCATTTTCGCGAGTACAGTATTTAACTGAATGCCACGGGACTCAACATATTCCATTCGCCTTCTACTGGTAGTTATTCTAGTTCTGAATTTTGGACAGCTTCCTGTGCATGCGACCGCCTATTATATAATTTGGACCAGGACGAGGGGGACCGTATTGAGAACATATTTGTATATATAATCCGGTACGGATTTAGTAAACCAAAAATCAAACACACCCAGCGGAAACAATATAAAGCCGGATTGGTGCTGCCACTTTTTTGGACACATCGTGTGCGTTCCTGTCTATCTGTAAAACATACGTGCTAGAAATAAATTCACATACCTTCGGACTGCCTTGCTTTGCATTGAAGAGGCCGAATCAGACTGGACACACGGATTGGACACGCAACAAAACGCGACTGATGCCGGGTGATGGATTAAACGAGATACTGGGTGGCTTGCACGTATTGCATATATTGAAAAATGGCCTGCAGTGCAGCGCCCAGCCAAGGGAAGTGCTGCTCAGCCGAGAATAAATCTATTTCTCACAACACGGGCATTTACTTCGGGAATGGGCAGAATGGAAAAATGAGTCATTGATCTGTCAGCGCCTAAGCGGACTATAGGTCTGAGGCGCCTAATTAGCAGCAATCAACACACTTCCGATACTTATAGCTCTGTCAGTAAATTTTGCCCTCTGATGGCGCGTTTCTCCTTCTCTCTTTGTGGTTGATTGTTGATTTGACCAGGTCCGTGCTCCCACTTGTGTATTTCGATATGTTCTTGCCCGTCTGGAGAATTCTTTTAGTTAACTTCTCTTACGCACACATATTCTATCGAACCTACTGAAGCACCAAGGACAGCATTCACCGGACTTATTAAGTAGTTGTATAGTTCTCATATGGCATCTAGAATTGAGCTTTCAACATCATCCAACTCCGCAAGCCCATAGGGGCATCAGGCTCGGATGGAATTTTGTTTGCTGAGGTGCTTATCATGAAAGCAAGTTCCACAACCGGTGTTACTCCATCTTAAACGAACGGCAAAAGCACCTGTGTTTGCTGTGAATCGAGGCTCGACAAGGTAAGCTATAGAGCTTCAGACACGGAATTTATTCCGTCTAAGGATCAGATTGGTTGGGAATCAATCTGATGTTCAACTTGTATATAAACCCTCAGGCTTACAGAAGTAATCATGAACACTTAATCTTTCTCTGAATTACAACACGGTGGAACAATGGTGAGAAGGAAGGACAAGTGTTTCCTTCGAACGCCTCGGGTCGCTGACATGATGTCGAAATTCAGATAGCCGCCGCCAAGCATCAATAGAAAGATTTAGAAGCAGGCCTACACTTCCAGCAGCCACACAAGAATTAGGTCTATGGGAACTCTAGCGGCCAAAGGATTATAGCTTACAAACAATCAGACAAGTGACCTAACAAACAAACTAGCTACGTAGAGCTCAGAACAATCAATCATCGGCGAAGAAAATGATACCACTGTTGAAATATGGCTGTCGTAACAATTAGCAGTCAATTGGTCCTAAGAATATACTCCATATCTCCATCTTAATGTTGTCAAATAGCCGTTATCTGTAGACTGAATGAGTCGGGACTTCCATCCAAGTGAACACGGATTAGTTAGATCGGGCTTGGGGGAAGCCCTAGTCTCGAGATTCCCCATGCCCAGCAAGTAATCCTTACATATATTTTGCCCAGTAGGTACAAGTTGCAAGGATTTCCTTGACTGATAGAATGTAACTATGACAACGGTGATTGTCACTGGAGGGAAGGGGCCGAAGGGTGTATCTGTTATTGACCCTTTGATGCCAGCGCTTTCCTCTGGGCTACCGGAACCCATTCCACGTCATGCTGCTGTCCGTAGTTAAATCGATTCTGTCGGGGCAACATGATAGTGTTTAGCTGCAGCTCAAACTCATTAAGCTTGGAGCAATCGCACGTCGGGCTTGCCCATAGGAGCCGACCCACAGTTCGGCGATCCTTCACCAAAAGCCCTGCCCCCCCCTGTAGGGTGAACTCATACTTCAAGCCGGGAAAGCGGTATGCGCTGGCGCCCATGATGTCTTCGTTTGATTCATAGGGCCCCGCCCGGACGAGGAATGTTTGAAGGCACTCTGGACACTGCAAGCTCACGACGACTGCGTTCGTTCCCAAGTGCAAGGTACCCCCGTGGGCCTCCAAGAACTTGAGCGGCGGAAGTAAGGCCATACTGCAGCCAAGAACATTGCTTGAAAGGCCCATGGCAGCAGCGATCCATTCGGCCACATCGATAGGGACAGAGGTCCGGGACTTGCAGAGAGCTACTAGCTTAGCCCGTAGTTGATCCAAACGGTCCTCCTCACCCAGACGCGCAAATATTTTGCTGGGCTCCTGGCCATACAACCGTGCTCCAACCGTCTCGACAAAGGATTGAACGCTGGGTCCGGTCGCATCCAGAGTGAGGCTGGCAAGCTTGGCGAACTCTCCCATGGTGTCGATCCCCCAGGTTGCAGGGGCCCTTGTCAGAGCCTGAACATGACCGATGAGTTCCGCTGCCATGATAGCTCTGCCATGTCCAACCCTGATTTCCGTGACAAAAGGCGCAGTCACCTCGGCCCCTAGGGCAAAGGTGTTGAGGTCGATGAACCCGTAGGTCTTCAAATCTGCATCATCGATCTCGGCCTGAGCAGTAGGAGGAATCATAAGGAGCGGGCTGTAGTCGCCCTGTTCGAGACTGGCCTTGGCAATCTGCATAAGAGCCTCCCCCACTTCAGTGCTGATGTGTGTTACACTCAATCTTGGCAACTTCAGCATGCCCAGGATGGCGTAGAAGAAGTCGCGAGGGATTGTCACGCATCGGCGCGCGACAAGCTCGTGTGCCGACGCAAATGTGATGCGGGCCCCCTTTTGGGTTTGCATCCTCATGAGCTCAAGTCGGCCCAGCTGCCAGGGTACGAGGTTGTTTCCCATGCCGACCATCTGTTCCGTCGCCTGAGCGCTGCCCAGCTTCTTGCAATCGGCTGCCCATGTTAGAGTAAACTCTCCAATGAAGGCAGACCTGGAAAGTTGATTGTACTCGGAGACATACTTCAATTCGGGGTCTGGCAGATCAATGGGCTCCGTAGGAGAGGGAACTAGAGAGAAATCCCGCAGCATGGGTCGGATGTCACGACTTTGGGTTAGCTCCATGGCTGTCCAGATTCGAGTGAACCACCTTGAGTTGCAAATGTCGCTAATCCCACGACACCTTTCCTGGACAGTGCTGCCGGTCCGCATGGCTTGGAAGCTGCCTGGGCCAATGTCATATAGATGAGCGACGGTGAAAAGAGACCGGCTGTACAACCGCGGAATCGCCTCCAGGATGTGATGCTTCAGCGTGGGCTGCCACTGGGGGACGCTGATATAGTCATGCCAGATCTCAACTGGTGTCCCAGTCGCAGCAAAGACGCCCCGACAGATGCGAGAGGGCACTTCGCGTAAAATCTCAGCAACATCCTGGGCGCCCAGGGCCGCCATATCTCGCCTGTACTGGACTCCTGCTACTTCGGTGTCCCACACATGTGAGATTGTGACATAAGGCCCGGCTTGCAGAAGACATTCGAGGTGCCGGTGATAGATGAGAACGACGTCAGACAAAGATGGAACCGGGAATCTTTCAGCGGGTGTTTCTGTCGTGGTATTAAGGCTCTCTAATATAAGAGTGCGCGCTAATACCTGTGCTGGTTCAATGCGTCGATGACAGTGACAGCATCGTAGGGTGGCAATGTCAATACGGGACCAGATCCGGATGATGAAAGTCTCTGCTGCAGATTCATCCATCTTCACCCCAGGGCTTATGATGTCTGGCTGAGTGCAAAATTTAGTAGGATGGAGCGTGCCATAATTTGGAGTAGAGGTGATCGCTAGGAGCAAAGTCGACATGGCAGCCCACGTGGAGCCGAGTGAGCGCTGTTTGTGCCTTAGATTGCTGACCCAAGGCACTTTGCTTTTGGCTAGAGGCAAACGTGCGTGTGAGTGGGCAACTATGTCTGCCCAATGAGCAACACCTGGCGTCCTTCCCCGGCGTCTATGTACGCAGGGATACCTATCAGCGTTGTGAGGCACACCACCACCCAAGCACAGCAATCGGAGGATCCCGGACAAGGCTGATCGCTTTAAGGCTCAATGAACAGATCGTAAGTATACGTCCTGCAAACGTATATGGTAATTCAGAAGGAAGTTATAAAGGTCAAATCATCTCGAACCCCACCCAGTATTCACCGTTGCTTGTGAGTCCACCGTTTTCTGATATGGGCGACCTCGCAAGTGCTCCATTTGCCCTGCTCAAGGCAATCCAGGCCAGTGACTTAGAAATCGTTGTTGCCCACTTTAATGAAGACCTTGACTGGATCAAGCCAATGTCCTCTCAGGCCACCATCTATGCTAAGGGTAAATCCGTGGCAACAAAGTTAAAAATGGCCGTCTTTATGCTTACGTTCTGCTCTCCAAGGGAACACGCCGTCGGAGCCGTGGTCCTTCAGGCAGCTCTTCTATCTTCCTAACATCGGACGCGAAAGCCACACATTTCTCCATCATATCGTCTCAAGATACGACACCCTCGCTACCATCACCTTGTTCGTCCAAGGGGGGTTGGATGGCAAGTCGTGTCGCCGAGCGCACACAAACATGACCATCACTCAGATGAGCGCGAAGTCCCTGAAAGAGACGGCATCGAGGGGCGGCATGACCATATTCGGGTCGAAGGCCGAAGGCACCTACCGGCCTTTTGATCAGTGGGATGGCTTTGACTGGAAGAATGACCCGGACAATGTGGTCTGGCTAAGCCAGCAGAAACCAGGAGACTCCCTGAATGCGGACTGTACTCCGGCAGAGCTGTGGCTCGACATATTCGGCTATGAGCATCCTAAGAGTATCATGTTTGCGGAGGGTGCCTTCTTCGCCGTTCATAGGGACACAATCCGCCTCCGACCCCTCACTTTTTACAAGAGGATTCTTGGTAAATTCATGACCCTGAACCATACCAACCCGGAGATTGGACACTTCATAGAGAAGTTCTGGGGGGAGATCTTTATTGATGCTAGCTGATGATGCGAGTCTCAATATCGCATTATTGTTAGTGATATATGCTGCAAGTCAAACATTCTGAGTTATTATTATGCATAACTCTTCTCTTCAACACGCCAAAGACGCTTCCACTTCTTAGTTAGGGGTTAGTTGGGTCCAAAAGAGAAGAAGTGAATATTCTCCATCGATCAATTTACTATGACCAAAGGGAGATATCTTTTGCATACGTTATTGAAACACGCAACTGGGAGAAGTCAGTCCCTCATCACCTCAACCTGCTGCCATCCAACTCATGCCTTGCAGAGACAAGTATTGCCCTAATTTGAATTAATTTCTCACCCAAAAATAACATTATTATCCATCCAGACCCATAGTGAAATGGTTATCGGGGTATGATGAGACTGTCCTTTATTTTTTTACGGATACCTCTTCTACCCCTTTTTCTATTACATCCGATAAACAGCGTCGCACCAAATATGTTTGCCGTACACAGATGCGATCGAATTTTTCTAGCAACCATATGGATATCCCACGGGTCATCGCGAAATAGGACTCGCTTCTTCTCAAAGTCTTTCTGCCAGCGATCATCATAATTGTGCCGGTGAGGAAACTAATGGCAATCGGAAAGACTCCTCTGTCCTTCTGCAGAGAAGTCCAGCCATGCATACAGGTCCACATTCGTGCTTTCGACCGCTCCACGCGGGGAATGGAGCCTTACAAATAACGTCGATACATTTTGCTCTCAACCTCCTTTGCAAATTCCATTCCCTGTGGCTATTCAAAGACTGTCGCTGTAAGGTTCAATCCGGCCCAGTAGAGGTAGAGCTGCGAGGAGCCAGATTCACTATACATTCACATTTGCCACCATTTGAAGAGCCTTGAATCATTATAGCCAAATCCGTAGCAAGCGAACACAGTTGACATAATGATGAGTATGATGATATAGATCTTGGTTGATAACTTTGCTATTCCCAGAGTTATAATATGCAACTTGAACGCCACCCATCCAGTCCACTGAACCAGAGGATACTTCACCAGCGAACCTATAATATCCGTAACAAAAATCGGTGTCAGTAAATGTTTCTATATAAATATCGTGACAGCCTAAGGATTCGGTATAACGACAACGATCTTGGCATATTCCGGTCACAATTCTGTCTCATTCTCCCACGTTCTCACAGCTCTAGGATCTGCCTTAAACTCCCTTCTCTTAATTCTCTAGAGCACCTATAATTGTTGTCGGCAGAGGCTCTATCTTAGAAACAGCTTCATCAATCGCGTCCGGCTCACCTGAACTAACCAAGCCCTTGTCGCAATTATACCTATTATTAAAACCGTACTCGTAAACCAGAACCAATCCCCCGAGAGCACAGTCATAACAACCAAAAGTCCCGTGAAAATAACTGAGACGATTTCCAAAACACGAAAATACTCCATCATTTCTGAGAAACTTTCTGAATTTTCCAATATGCCACGCTGCGGGTTGGCTGTGTTGGCTCGCCTTGCGAAATTTCATCAATAAACAAAGCGTCCAATTAGATCGCGTGTCTTCAGATATCAGTGGCTACAAGCTCGTGTTAGTTTATTATTTGCGAGGATCGTGAACTATAGGTATCGTGTCGTTTTGAAATAAGAGACGCGACTAAGATCCGCCAACGTGATATCACATAATACAGTTATCTGTTCTACCTGCAGATATCTGCAGATAATCATTCCAGATTTTAAACAGATATATGGCAGATCAGGTAAATGGATTATCTGATCTGCATCTATGCCGAGCTCTACGAAGGGGAGGAATGCTAACAGTAGTATACTGCAGAGTGGTACGAAATTCAGGGCTCCATACGATTTCGACAATATCACATAACCTAGCTCCAAGTGGACGCACAAGGCGTATACACACGCCTTGCTGGAGAAACAGTGCATATATTGGATCAGTTAGCTGCCTTATAGCATGTCCAATGTAGAGATGGTCGATTGAAGGCGATGGGGTCCTGCTTTCCTGGATATATAGTAGTAAGGCCCGATTCCATGGAGGAGTCATTAAATAGCCCTCATTTTCCTTGACCTTTCGCAATTATTTTGATTACTATTGACTTGAGTACGTTTCTTATTTTAATGTATTTTGGATCCCTGGGCTATCACACTTGCAGGCACTGTGATAATCCGCATTAGGAGCCTCAGAATTTTCGCCGGCATAATCCAGCACGGAGGAATACTTCTCTGGTATCATCTGTTTCATTCCCTTACACTACCATCGTCGTCGTTCCAGGTGATTACTAGTGCTGCGCCCTCTCGCCGCTATCCAATAGTATAAATGCCTCTCCCAAATTCGTCTTGGGGACTCCATAAACTGCCGTCGCTGTCCAACGGGTTCACCGGAAGAGATGATGTACCTATACGTACAAGTGCCCTGGCCAAGCCTGACAAGGCCCTCCTTCAGCGTGTGCACATGCGCGGAAACTCGACTCAGAACTAGCTGATTGACGTGTGAGATGGCTAGTCTGCAGGTCGGCGTCACGGACTAAGGGAAAATAGAATTCCACAGCTACGGAGGGGGTATTGGACTTGGTTCGAGATTCCAGACTCACTGGTCAATATTACGTTTGGGTCCATCTTGTGATTTTGATATTTTTGAACCAACTCAACACAATGCACATGCTTATTGGTATATAAGTCCTACCTGCTCGACTTTGGAATCTCAGCACCTCTACGGGATTTTTTTTCCTACCACTACATACAACAATCATACAAGTTGTTCTCTCCTGCTCAATCCACTGCATCAAAGAATCTTTTGCAATTTAGTTTATCTTCACCACATATAACAATTTGCTTCTTAATTCTATCTTGCTGTGCCCGCTTAAACTGAGTATCAATTTTAATGTATGTACTTTTTTCCACACTTGTGTTGGGGATTTGAGGTTGACTAAATATTTAAGCATTACTCTCACCAAAATGTCAACCAAAGCGTTTATCGTAGGATTTTGTGCCTGCTGTGCTACTGCAATTGGCGCGGAAGATACATCAGCAATGAACATATTTTCTGTTGGGCTCTGCTGCGGTATATGTGCGTTACCAAAGCTCCAGCAACTCCAGGAAAATCGGGCAAAGGCAGGTAGTGGACAAGGTGCCGGTAGTGTTTAGGCTTGGGGGCATCCATCGGGTCAGTCATAGTGGTAACGACCTAGCAGATCATAAGGTTATTATGTTGCTTACAGATACAATATCCTGCTATTGACCTATCATTTCTAATTTCTCAAAGACATATCTTGAATTTCCGGATTCAATTAGCGAGCCAGCCTAGTGAAGTAGTAAGCCAATTTAGTACCTATAAGATAGTTATTTCTTTTGGAGTACCTGTCTTTGATACCCCAGCATAATAACGCTGATGTCCCTGTTTGACTTGCTTTTTTATCTTTTTCTATTTAGCTATTGTATTGTACCTCTCTTAGTTGAACTTGAGATTAGGTTGTCCTGTCTCTCCCGCTAATGTAGAATTGTACAAAGACAAGAAAAATAATTGCTGAGTTGAGATAAAACTCCCGGGTGGATATTATCATGCTCCCTCTGGCTGTCTACTAGATATCTACTGTAAGGTGCTGTTTAGGTTATAGCGATCCGTGGTACAAGGAAGTATATCCCTTTTAAAACCCTCAAGATAAAAGCGGAGAACAATAACAATAAGGCTGAAGAGACACAGCTTCATCGAAGCGAAGAAGCATCTAGCATAGAATCGACACCACCAGTATTGTGACTTTTATCCTCGGCTCCCCGCTTTTCCTACTCGTAGTGGCACTCCTGGTCCTATTCTGGCCAATAAAAGCTATCGGTAGGGAAAAGCAGGGTATATACTGGGTGCACGTCATCAATGCAGGCTGGGCGACACAACTGGTGACGGTATGCACGGCCTCTATCCGAACTAGGCGTACTATCCCCAGGCAACACGAGTTCTACCAACCACCGGGGCTTTCTCACGCTAGGTCCCTTTCTACATCGCTGACGATACCCCAGTCCTCGATACCGACCCGACCATTTTCTTCAAATCCATCCTCGTCAGCTCCTTCAACCCTTCTTCAGTTCCATCATCAACTACACCTTCGACTTTCTTCCCAGGACACCCTAATCACAACGATTAGTCCGGCGTTGGCTCTCCAAGTCTATTACTCCGAGAAATATCTAAAGAACATGTCACAATAGAAACCGCAACTTCCTAGACTACTATTTTTATTTGAATGGTATAATGGAATGTCAAGCAACGAGCTTCTGGCAGACCGCATCCAGTATATGATAAAATGCAATGTCACGGCGAATGAGAAAATGATCTCCCATTACACAGAAGAGGGTGTAGCCCTCACCCAGGGTACTTAAAGACAAGTGGGTTGTGCAAAGCATGTGAAGTGAACAAAGAAGTCTCATTTGTGATCTACATCCGCCTAGCTCTCTTCAGCTTCTGTGACATTAGTGGCGTTTCGGAACTGTTCACCTTTTGTGTGGTGTCGGACTTTTATGGAGGCTTGCGCGATGGACATACTCATCCAGCAGATCCGGTGCACGTTGTCAGAGCTCGGAGTAAGAGCACCACTTCGCTTCAAGGCAGAGTACCAAATCACCGTCCAGTGCTAGCCGGTACATGGGGATACCTGTACCGAGTCCATTTTGACACTAGGTGGCGATAGGACTACTGAGCTGGATCGTGAGTGTTCATCGATTTGGGTATCCGCTACACTGGAGCAGCGACTATCCATCATCAGTCACCGTCAGCGCGGTCTCTTCTTCATTGTTCCATGACCTGAAGAACGAGCCGTACAACATGGTAGTGCGGGGCCTTTACAGGTGCATCTCAGTTGTTGTGGTATCAGAGCGAGCTGTTTGGATGTCACACCATTGGGAGGTTCTTTCTTTAGTCCGGGCAACTGGAAAATCAGATCCCAAGACTGGTTCAGGAAAGGTGTTCTGGATGAGCTTGTCGACGGCGGGCTTCAGATATCAGGTCTAAAACAGTACACCGGGCAGGATGGACCGTTTGCTCCACATTACAGGCCCGCCACCTATGTCGTCAGACCAGAAGATGTAGGCCGACCGGATTACGATAAGGCGTGTGACAATAAAGTGTATCAGATCATCGACACAGTGAAGGACATTTTAGGTGTTGGCACACCTCCTCTCCCCCGATTACGTACTACACCCGCAGTGGAGGCGACAACACAGTCTCACCAAAGGGAAAGATCCTTTTCCAATACAACTCCGCTCAAGATGACAGCTCAACCAATGGCGGTTGTCCTATACAGAAGGCTATGGAGAGACTCTGGCTAGAAGATAAGCCCAAATGGGTCCATCAGAGATACTGGGCAGCGTACGATGACCAAACGGTATCCAACAGCCATAGGAAACATGATTCCTGTCCTGTATCTAGCTCAGCCACATCAAAGTCTTCCTAATCATCGTTCACCCTTGGCCATCAGAGCTCGGAAATGACTACAGTAATCTATACCGCAACCCCTCCTGCCTCTAGTTTAACGGCATCTGAACCCAAGTCCTCGGGTAGTCTTCCTTCATCCCTTCCCACAGAAGCCACTGTGAGGCCTGCATTAACTAGGTCAACGGGAGCCATGACAACTATACGAAATTGTTTCTGGGACTATAGAGCTGATATACATTGCTGATATGCTCGGCGGAGCTGTCGGATAGGCACAGAGATTCGCACCAGATTGGCTAGACTCTGTCCGAGCATAGTACATGGAAGTTCTGTCAGTGTAGACACACGCTGGCTCATCCACGTGTGGTCCGGCTCTTGGTTCTACGTTAGCAGTAGGTTGCATGGAGGGGAAGCTGGAATTATGTACACAATCTAACGAAGGGGGCGTAGTCTCTGATAGTGACATGGAGGTCTTGCTACCTGTCGAAGGTGTAGGTCTTGATTAAGCAGGCATACAGGATGCTGCGCCCGATATCCCTAGAGAAGCTTCGGGTGCCTGAGCTGATAGATACCTTGGCCATAGAGGACGTCCGGGTCAGGTTCAGGGAGAACCATACCATCCCGGTTTTAAATTATCCACGAAGTTCAACAACTATCGAGGCATCCTTTATGTACGATATTAGTTACAAGCAAACACCTATAGGTGCTCCCGTGAACCCCATGCCAGGGGACCATTCCCAATTACTTTTTCAAGTCAATGGGTTTAATTTTGATACCAAGCATGATTCGGGAACAGATAAAGGTCACACACTCCCTTACTGTAAGGTTAGCAAGTGGGATTATGGGAGCGCCCTAGAGCAGCTCAAGAAATTTCTTGACAGCACACCCGGCATCAATGCCTTAGTAGTTTGTTTGATATTCCTGACAGCCTTCCGGTATGTTCAAGATAGCCTACGGTCCTTCTTTTGTCTTCCCTCTTTCTTCCCTTTTCATCTTTATTAGATTTGATAATTTCTAATGAACGCTGTTCAGTTGAATCGGCAAATGCACCTTTACATGATGTACTGAATGGGCTTTCCGCCCCATTGCAACCTACAGAAATTCTACCCACAGTGTTAGGTTCTGAACAGCAACTTTGGATACTACTGCGCATGTCAAAATATGCAAAATAGAATTGGTATAATATATAGTGTCTTACATTGCATAATCAAAAGATAGAAGGGCAAGAAAAAGGCTATTAAGGGCCTGCGTAATGTCTAGGTTACATTCTTCCGAAACAGTGCTGGACGTCATGTCACTTTTTCTGAAATTTTCCTCACTGTTCCCAAGATTTCGCTCTTTTGACGGCATAGTTGTGTAGACATGACTTGATCGCAACAGATTTCTAATAGTTTTACATGGGCAAGCTGCTACAACGCTTCCAAACGAGCAAGAAATCCTAGCTAGAGAATACGTGCCATAATAGAGGAGCCACCCCCGGCAGAGTCTTGTCTTCATTATCATGGAGCCCAACTATGTATCAAGTCCAGCTGTTTCTACTACACACAACTCGTTTTCAGCTTTTTCGCACCGAAAGCATGGTTATCACATATTGTCCGAAGCATACCTCAATGTACTCTAAGGGTCTCAGCATAATCAAATATAGGGGGCTACTAGAAAGCTTTTGTTTTACACTAAGGCTATTCTATAGACTGTAGACTTTCTGATCCAGCTAGCAAGTATTCTGAGGAGTTTGAAAAGCAGAAGAAATTAAGCCCTTAACTAGAGATAGTATTAGTATATATAGTTAAAATATAAGCTTAGAAAGAACTTGCTCTTGATTAAATAGCTTAAATCCTGTCCCTTTAAAACTGCTATAGATATTTACTAAAGTAAATACTTTAGCTGGCGTATCTAGATAAAGAGACAGAAAGTCTTCTTTATTAATATAATTATTGCTAGCAGCTATATATTTTTCTAAAAGCTTTCTGTATACATGTTTGAGCGGGCCAAAAACACCAATATTAAGTGGTTGAAGAAGTTGTAAAGCATGTGTAGGCATACAGAGACAGATAAATGTATTCTGCTTGAATTTATAGCTTTATAATCTTTAGATTTTCCTGTCTAGCACATTAATATATCATTTGTCTTGTATATTGTGTGCATAGCTCAGGATAGCATTTAATAAAGATATAGGCCTAGTTAACTCTAAAAGATACAGTAGGATCTTATATATATTTATAAAGTAAAATCTAGGCCATTCCATATAGAAACTTAGGATAAATTAGAAATCCTCATTTATCTGTATCTAGCAGCTGCTTAAGAAGCAATTCTTCTTTAATAGCAGTTAATTTATAATCTGTAGGGCGTATTTCTTTGCGTAGTTTTCTTCCTTTAAGACACGCACGAAGAGTAGCTTCAGGTATACTAAAAGTCTCTGCAGACTTTAGGATTGATTTAATTTACTTGTTTTTATAGGCTAAAATAACCATTTGGATGCGATTCTCCTGAGATAAAGGCATTTTTTTTTGTATTGATAAAAAAGACGCGTTGAAGAATATTAATTTAGGAGGGGAAGAAAATTCGTCACTCGGCCGTATTCGTCGCTCGGCCGTGGATTACGTTAGTGCCGATGGCTTTTACATAACCTATACCGTCCCCTTGGTTGAGTTTGTCCTACCTGAATATCTATCAATTAGTGAAGCCCAGAGAATAACCTAAGGTCAAGGCTTTCAATATCGTTATAGAGTATAAATTTGCTCATAGTATTACGATAACCTGTACATCACCCTGGGAATGACCGACATGAAAGTTTCTGACACACTCAAAGTAAGACTGTCCTCATCCCTTCCTACAGACTTACTCAGCTAAACCAGTCATCCTCGCAGCCTATAAATACTGGAGGCCCAGAGCCCGAGAGCTTCCCTCTCGACGACTGCGATATTTCTCAGGTTTCCAACGAAACCCTGACTGCATTCTTCAATACCGCACCGGCTCTCTATTCCTATGAAGGGACACATATTATTCGCATATCACGCACATTGATCCTCAAAGGTGGGACCGGTACTCGACCATGCGAGGCTAACATCCTGAAGCTTGTTGCTGAGGCAGGGGAGCGGGAGGGATCGAGAGCCATCCCACTACCCAAAGTGCATCGAACTCTCAATATCGAATCAGAAGATGTTATTCTTGGCGTTAAATGCCTAATCCTAATGGACTTCGTCGATGGCAGATCAGTCGAACAATGTTGGGGCGACCTGAGTCAGGCCGAACGTGTAGACGTTGTCTCTCAAGTTGCTTCGATTATTACCACTCTGCGGTCTATCCCGCTGTCCGACCAGCAGCAGCAAAAGCCCGGCCCGGTAGGCTGTAAATGCTGTGTTGCTCGTGGATTCTGGTTTACCGACATAGGAGCCGGCCCATTTGATTCGAAAGAGCACCTAGAAGCTTGGTTCAATGACCGACTTGAAATCTCCCAGAAATTTCACCAGGCGCCCGATACTGTCCCGCCATTTCACTTTGATAAACTAGTTCTCACTCACTTGGATATCGCACCCCGCAACTTGATTCTAGACCCTGATGGCAAAGTTTGGCTGATTGACTGGGGCGATGCTGGGATATACCCTGATGGGTTCGAGGTTGCGTTGCTCAAAGCGCGGAGGTTCGAAGCGCCAGTATACACTGATATGTTGCTTGAAATGCTTTCCAAAACACTTCCCATGCATGAAGAGCTACATCAGCAGCTGAGATGGATCACGTTTGCTTTGACCACTGGGCAATGGCTGGGAAGAGAGATGCTTGACTCTGGCATGCTATCACATGGCATCATCGAATACCAGCATATTTCTAGTCTATGCCTTCACCATGGTCATCATTATTGTTCAGGCTGACTTTTCATGGATAGAATACATATCTGATTAATCCGTCTTCAGCCGAAGAAGGGGAGACCACAAACACCACGAAACGATGCATCACACGCGTGCTGCCCACCTGCATAAGCTTGGTGTAATTCTTGGGGACCTCAATATAGAAAACTGCTTCTTTGATGACAGTGCGGTATACGGGTTCTCGATTTCGAGCTTTCCGCCTCCCAGCGAATATGGAATAAGTGGGAGCTGTGGAGGTAATGAAAACCCCTGCAGGCAGACTCGATGAATATGGTTGGTTTGCAGATGCCCGACATTAAAATTCTATCACTACCTATCATAAAGTTGTTGTTTAGCGCCGTGCCCCAACAGAGCTTCAGCTCGACCTCAATGAGATAAAGTTAGCGAAGAAAAATAGGCATGAGTTCTTTACCGGTCGTTACTCAGGTTCTACGTCTCTCCTATCCCCATGCGTGGCGATCAAGAAATGCTAGATTACTTTTGGTTAATATGTCACCTGGCAAAATCTCCATATATGGCCTCCTGATGCTTGACATGTCCGATAAGACATGACGAAGTAACTTGATTAGAGAAAGTCGGAATCGGGAATGGATTACTTCTACTGCTTGTATCTGTGCAGATGGGGATTTCACTATTAAAGCTCATCATAGTAAGACATACCACAACTCCAACGTTTGCTATATCAATGAGATAGCTCTAGTTTGCCTGTAACATGACTTCCGGTGATCTATATACATTGGGCTATGCATCATGGTTTCTTTCTTTGTCTCCTTGCACAAGTGAATCGGAATCGCTCAGTGCCGCACGGTCAGATGACCTTGATAATTCACAGCGTCGGGAAGCATATACTGGTACGCCATTGATGAATTTCAGGGGCGAAGGATGGCTTAATTCAGCTCGCACAATCTCTCAAGTGATGCATCTTCCATATCTTTGAGTGATGCAGAGGTTGGATGTTCACGAAAGGCAGTGTCTATGGACAATGACATAATCGGGAATTGGAAGTTGAAGCAGCGAGGCGCGGCGGTGATAGGCAGCAGTTCCCGATTAGGAAATGTGTTTGGAAACTAAATCACGTGAGGACCGGGACATGTAGGTTCCGGTCACGCAATAAGACAAGCATCCATCGCTTCCCACATTATCTGTTATACACGTGATCAAATCTGACTAAGCAGCCCTTTTGTGACACCAGCTGAAAAAGGAAAACGAGGCCTCATCATCTGCAACCACAACCAGAAGAAACTCGTGAACTGCGAGGGAAGATCTGGTAAGCTGCTAAATCAGGATTAGTGTACTTTATACGATAGTCTAGGCAGTAACCTCCGATGGCAGTGGTCAGCGCCCTCAATAACCTCATTTTTATAGCAGTAAAAATGAGAGCCATCCAGCGCCGACAATCGGGCCGTACCAAGTCAATCCTGACTTTGTAAGAAAAACACCATAATTGTAGCAACGGATTCAAACCTGGTGAAACTGGAGGACTGTATCTCAGAGGGTTTGAGAAGGATCTTATCTATATGCAGATATTTAGTTTTCACGGACTTCAACCTGCCCATAGTTGGCCATTTCTTTCCAGAGAAATAGTCTTAAATACTCATTACAATAGCAGGCTTTTCAACTCTGCGAGATTTGTTCGACGTAACCGGAATACTCCTCGATCACCCATTTGCAAAATTCCACCCATTGCTTTCGCCATTCTGAAACCCGAATTTTTCGCTTGTTACCTGAGTGTGGGCCCATCTCCTCGCAACATCCATTATCGTCTGCGAATGCTGCATAGCATATGCTTGTCTCTGCGATATCACCCAGACCTTCGAGTCCAATGGAATCGAAATTGTTCAGGATCTGCCAGAAATCGCAACTGACACGGGTTCCAATATGTCCAAAAACCCCTGGGGTATCACTCGATAGTGCCACAGCAACCCCATTGGCCAGCAATGCTGGTACTGGATGGCTTGACACGCTTCCGTTTAGGCGGAGAAGTTCATTACTGATAGGGCACACTTCAACGCAAATATCCCGAGACTTCACTTCATTCATAATGACGGGATGCTTAAAAAGCGAATACCCATGGCCGATTCGCTTCGTACCTATGATGACAGCATCTAGAAGATTCAGATCGTGGGAGTCACCGTCTCCTGATACTTCACCGGCGTGGAAGAAAAAAGGGATATCCAAATTTCTTTTCTGGCATTCGTTTTGGAACCACAAGAGAGAGGGGAGATGTTCCTCCAGTGTACGGCCTAATCCTTCCTGTCCCACTAGATCGTAACCTGCAACCAAATGCGGAAACTGGGCTTTTGCTGTGAGGCAATTCTCCATATCGCGTCGGATGAAACCATCCCCTTGACGTCGATGACATGTCCAAATGATCCGCGCCCCCCAGAAAGAGGCTCCCAGCTCGGAGTGCTGGAAATTGGTGATTTCTTCATTGAATATCCGAAGCAAATCTCGAAAGTCGCCTGTTGCCCCATTCGAGAGCTTAAACGGCGACAGAAACACAACGCGGAGATCAATCCAGTAAACCTTATCATCCAAGGCTTCCATACACATACGACGAATGAACTGGCGAAATATAGGCTCGTAAAATGTAATTCCGCCTAAAACGCGAAAAATTGACTCAAAACGAGACCAGATTTTGTCAATTCCTTCATGGTGCGAAAGACAATCATCTAACGAAAACGTAGTTCGGGAAACCAGAAGTGATTCAAAAGCTTGAGCATCGCCGTAGGGGCACATGTGCGCGGCTTGGAGAAGCTGCACAGGCGTACCCGGGACGTAAGACTGAGAGAATAGCTCGGACGGCGGGATTGATGACGATGCAGGAAGGTATTCAAGCTCAATCATGGCTTCCTTGACTTTATGCGGGGAAGTAAGAGGAATGTCTGACTTGATGTGTATGCCCGGCGTGTTGAGAGCAGTATTGATGAGCCATTGCACTTTCAGAGTTAGAAACGTTCGTTTCAAGAGCGTTAGAGTCACGTACTATCCACCATGCCATCGATATGGGCATGAAGCAAGGCACCTTTCGGTAATTGTTTGACGATACGCCACAACTCTGTCTTCTGGATGGTATCTTTTGCAAGGTCAAATGCGATGCCAGGAAATAATCCTGGGCATCCATCATTAGAGTTAGGTGACCAGACAGTGGCAAGCTCATGGGTTCGAATCCGTTGGACGATAGAGCAAGCTCTCTGCTCTATTGCGGAAAGACTTTGTCGGAAAGGATAGTCTACAGGGGAAAGTTCGTGTTAGTACATTTTATATTGCCAACTGTAGCTATAATGAAACCTACCATGTCTGAGTTTCTTCTCGGACTCGAGGATCTTGTTCTTCAAAAGCAAATGAGTTTGAATCAGATTGTCTATTTCTGTCATTGTGGTTGCTTGTCGGATAAGTTTGAAAAGACCCTTTCCTTTGACTGGAAACCAGGTGGCCCCGGCCGCGTAAAGCCAAAACGAGTAGCTAACCTACCGCCTTCCCGTGATGGCTAAGCCGAGGAGTCAGATGATTAGGCGTACTTTTCACATTTGATATTAATATTTTTCAACAAGCGCCAAATAATAAGTTTTATCTACGCCAACACACGATGTCTGCAAACAAGGTTGAACAACGATTGGCCTTTCTGCGCGAAGCTGAGCAGTTGAAAAATGTTCTGCGGAGTTCTTATACATCCAACGGTCGGAACGAGAGCACAGCCGAGCATTCATGGCGACTTTGCTTGATGGCGATGATATTTGAAGATGAGCTTACCAACCTCGACATGTGCAAGATTATCAAACTCTCCGTGATCCACGACCTTGGGGAGGCCATCAATGGCGATATACCTGCCACTAATCAAAAAGAATTCCCTAACAAGAGCGAAATGGAACGAGCCGACATGTTACAGTTGACAAATTCGCTTGACGCCCCTGTCAGAGATTCCATCATGGCCCTCTGGGAGGAATACGAGACAGGATCAACGCCGGAGGCTGTGGCGGTAAAGGCGATGGATAAATTGGAAACGATTCTCCAGCATACCCAGGGCCAAAACCCCCCAGACTTCAATTACGAATTCAATTTGACGTACGGCGAAAAGTACACAAATTCGACAGATCTTTTCAAAACTATACGTGCACTTATCGACAATGACACCCGGCGTCGGATGGGCTAAACCTTTCTATTCTGACTCGAAAAGTAATGGCATTTGCCGCGGAACGCATGGACCAGATTATCACTACGTTGAGGTCTGATCATATTGGGAATCGTTGGCTATATATATACTAGGGGCTCATGGCTTTTCCTACTACAAATTCAATGCCCAACAAGAGAGATATGATAGTATCTGTATCTCCTACTTCATTTTTCTACTTTCGATCGGGCCTGTGCTGAATGAACAAGCCTAGACTAGGACTAGAAGGGTAGCGCATTCAAGCAAGGTACATCCAGCACGTGTTAGTTTAGAATGAAGTACCTCTGTCAGGCAATCAGTGAAGTGAATGGTAGTCATGGGACCCTTTGTCTATAAGGGCAACACAACATGATAGCTTCGTGTATTCTTTTTTTTCCCCTCTCTTTACTTAGTCTCTTGGTGATAGACTACCTAATCAACGATTGATCCAGCTGAGTCCCTTACAGGCAACGTGTAACGTGAGAAGCAGGAGTTTAGACCACACGTGATACTTCTTAGCCTAACCCGGAATTAAAACTCACAAATCCCCTCTTGATGCAGACTAGTTGGACTGATACTCATGTCTAAACTCTCGGGGGTGGAATCAAACAATATCATCAAACCGAAACCGCAACTCAAGTTATCGTTCCTACCTTAAAGCATCGAAATGAAAAGAGAGGCCAACGGAAACGGGCAAAAGAAGCTGCCCTCGTTGAAGCTAGTCTAAGATCTGAAAGCGCGTGCTCTTTCTACAGGAGGCTCCTAAGGTCAAGACTAGCCACTGCCGCGCTTAGGATTGCATCCCTAGGAGGTGCACCGGGAAGTCAATCATCTAGACTTATTATCGCTTCGCTTTGAAAAAGATATCTGCACGTTCTAGTACGGATGTTAACTGAGAAGCGAGGGCTTTTTCTAATTATTGGCTTTATATTACGCTCTATCGAATATTACCATATTACATGCCTCGAACAACTACTTCCTGACCTCCTAACTTAGTTCGATATGGCTACCTAAAGATGGACGGCTGGATTGCTGCTCCACCAGATAGCCATGTCTCTATAAAGTCATCTACTGAAGCAATTCAGGACTGGTTCCATCACGAAGTACGGTCATTTGACATTGACTGCTACGAGTGTTTCGAAAAGGACCATGATGGATGGAACCAAGATACCAGTTCTATCTGGATTGAACATGTACTCGGCCACGAAGAAAGAGCAGACACGGATTGCTGCCATTGTCAATCTTTGCTGGGCGCTTCTGAGCCACAAAGGGCACACTATTTCCCAAAGAGCCTTCCTCAATGTCACTCAGTGAGTGCTTGCGTCTGTTAGCGGGCAGCCTCACATTGACAAAGTAGGTGCATAAATGCTTCTGCTTGTAGAGAATTGTCAAGTTGCATGCTAGGCATTCCAAGTAGGATTTCTTTAATAGAAATACCGTCAACAGGACTTTTTCTGAATAAGCTCTTTTTGGTTCATTCTCTTTTTACGGTAGGTTGTCTCCATCATACCTGCTATTTCTTCTCTTGTCGATCGTATATTTGCGTGGGGTCGAAAAGAAGATGCCAAGTAAAGGGAAGCACAGAGCGGGACTGGTATATTTTATCACTGCTTCACCATAATAGCAAAGACTCAGTCTGATCAGATTTTGACGCGAACCCTTCGCAGCGGCGCTGACTAATTAAGAGGCGCACTTCATGAAGTATAGTCTTAGTGTATACAAATCACTTTGAGCTCTTCGTATAATCTGTCAGCCTGTCATTGTGTCGTAGCTGTAGAGACATGTCAGAATTACACATCTAGTCGGTGGTAGTTCAAAGATTAATAATCTTATGTAAGATAACTAATCAAAAAAGAAATAATGATGAGTTATCATCCCGAGCCGATGTTCACTTTTATGACGATCCCATAAGTTGTCGAATTAACAAAGCGCATATTGGCAATAATACCCTTTTGGTGCTAGAGGGTTGTTTAGCACTTAGTACATCAGTTCCTCATTAGTTCCTCATCCTCTGCTTTTCGTGAGTGTCCAACCCCTCGAAGATCTACTTCAACTCGCTTCTCTCGGGATGCAGGGGGAGTGCCACAAGAGTAGCCCTTCAATCTGAGATCTATGTACGCTGATGAGGCGCATTGTCTTTAAGCATAGCTGCAGGCTCTGTTTCTCGGCTGGAAAGGCTGTCGCTAAAAGCAATGCTCCATATGTGGCAAAGTACAGTAATCCCATGTTTGGGCGAAGCATAAGAAGGCAGCACGGGACCACGAGGGCGTCAAGGACGCTAAAAGTCTCCCAATCTTAGTGCCCTCATCTGTCGTCATTGCTGTCTCTGGCCGAGCTGAGATTACCAATAGATTTCTTTCAGGCCTTTTCTCTGTCCAGCTCAGTGAACGATATCTATTACTTGCACTTCATGAGGGGTCGGCAGATGACGTGTTCGCCTTCGCTCAGCAGCTTACCACCTACAGCCGGCGACGGTTGAACGCGTGATACATTGTTCACTTCCTAAGACCTTGCACAGCTACTAAAAATCTATCTTCTGAATCGTTAGCCCTGCTAGACTGGTTGGCCAGCATTCTATACATTTGACATGTGTAGAACAGAATAATGGGGTGTGCAATCCGCTTATGCGAAACAAACATATGGCTCACTAGAGGATTTGTATTGGCATGAGCCTTATTGCGACTACAGAGGTGTTTACTGGAGCTAGTATGCCAGGTAGACCTAATCTTATTCAACGGGCAATCGATAATAAGTTACTATCTTTGAGTTTATGAATTTAGGCGGTTGGATGGCGTCTTCATGCATCATATTTAGGGCAATCTCTTCATTGGGGGATGATCTGGGGAATACCAGTCGATTGGAGGATCGAATTGGAAAGCAACGGGCAATTGAATGAAGGTGGTCCATCTAATAGCCTCCGATCGCTTCTGCCGCGCCAAAGCGTGCTCCAACAGCATGTTCTAATTGTCATAATAAGGCCATACTCAGAATAGCTGTCATACGTATCATAGTAGTTGATTTAATAAGGAAACTAGCATTTTGGTGATTGTGAATAACTTCAAAGGCTCTGAGTATGGCCGATTTTGGCGGTGTCCGGTCCGACTGGTTGCCCGGCTCAGTCGGGGAATACCATTGGGATTTAAAGCTTCACAACTAATTTCCCACCGGAAACTTGCCCCCGTCTGAGTTTTTCCAAACCTTTTTGAATCCCGTCAAACCCACCGTCGATCAGAGTCACTGGAGGAGGCTTGAGATGTGGTAGATACGTCGGTAAATCTTTGTAAAATTCAACGAGAGCTTCACGGTGTGAAGGAATAGCGGGCCTGCTGGGACCAACCGGCGGGAGCCAGGCAAATGGACGTCCGAATAAGGTGTAGGCAAAAATCATCTCACACTCGACTCCTGGAACTTTCGATTTTCCTGTATCAAGCAGCGTAATGACCTTGCCGCCATTCGTTCCAATTACCTTGGCGCAAAAGTCGGATGATTGACCCTCAGAGAAGCAGTCCAAAGCAAATCTGATGTCAGGAAAGGTTGCAGTAATGTCCCGAATTGCAGTTTCCGACCGGTAGTCAAAGACCCTGTCCGCACCGTATTCCCGGACAAGATCGAAAGAACGCGGGGATGCAGTCGCAACAACTGTGTATCCTGCTCTGCTGGCAAGTTGTAGAGCGTAAAGGCCCACACTGGTTGAGGCAGCATAGATGAGTACACTAGGCCGTTCTTTCGGCGGTCCAGCCCCATCCCTGACGCCGAGTCGATGGTGGAGAGCCAGCATGGCCGTGACGGCTGATATCCCATATGTCGCTGCTGCTTCGTCACTGATTCCCTCTGGGATCCTCCAGGCGAGGTCGCTGTCAACTTTTAGGAACTCGGCGAACGAGCCACGGTCGGGATATAGCCCTCCATGTACACATCCAGCAACGCGATCACCGACTTTCCATCCTCCTTTTGCATTCTTCCCAACCTCGACTACCGTCCCAGCATAATCGCAGCCACAGATGCTGTTACGAGGGGAAATGATATCGATATGTTTGAAGTCGGTCGGGTTGAGTGCGACAGCATGGACTTTAACAAGAATTTCCAGGTCTGATATAGCCGGAGTAGGGACGTCTTTAACTTCAGCTCCCTGTCCAATTGATTTGCCCAGACTCAAATTGAGAATCCGGCCGAGAATATTGCGCGTGGTAACCAAGGCCTTCATTGTATCTTTGGGGATATTTAGGCGTTTCTATGTGAGGGTAACCACCCGAAGACCGCAGCGTCTTCTTATGTCCCCAAATCGTGATGTCACGACGGATGTACTATACCGCAGACCCATGGTTGTCTCGGAATCGGGTGGATAATCTGCCCGTCCTGGATTTTCAGCCTTGACCTCTCTCAAAGGGATATAGTTAATATGTTAGGGAATATCAGTAATCATTCTGCCAGTCTCGCGTTGACCTCGGCTTACCACTAGTTACCTGCTTACCAACCCTTGGGCTGCGATAACTAGTTAGCTAGTTGAGTGACGCCGTTATTAACCAAGTGACTATTACTTGGAGCCAAATCTGGATTACGCCTTGAGAATGTCGGCGCGATTTTAATGGCCTACCCAAATCCAAAGTCAAATAGCTCAGACTGTCCCGTATAAAATGATTCTTTACCCATTGTCCAGTCACTCCCTGTTCTCACGTAAGGGGGTCATGGAGACACCTGGCGCTCCAAGATGACTCTTATTTTTCGCAGAAAAATTACCTACAATCCCGACAAGGACATTCCAGATTTAGAGGGGAAGGTAATCTTGGTAACTGGAGGTAATAATGGTTTGGGTAAAGAAACCGTTAAACAGTTGGCAAAGCACAACCCGACAAAGATCTATATGGGCGCGCGCAGCAAGGCCAAAGCTTCTGCTGCGATTGCAGAGTTGAAAGAACAAGTCCCTTCCGCGAACATTATCTATCTCGAAATCGACCTGGCATCTTTCTCTTCTATCAAAAGGGCCGCTGCCACCTTTTTGGCGGAGAATGATCGTCTCCATATCCTCGTGAATAATGCTGGTGTTTTCGCCACTCCACCAGGGTTAACAGAGGACGGGTACGAAATCCAGTTTGGCACCAATTACCTGGGTCCAGCACTATTCACCAAATTGCTGCTACCAATTCTGGAGAATACCACTAGCATTTCTGAAGGCGACGTTCGAATTATCAACATCAGCTCCGAAATATATAAGTTGGCTCCAAAGGGAGGGCTTCTCCTCGCTCAAGATAAGACGCCGCTTACGGAGATCAGTACCATGGCCCGCTATGGCCAGTCCAAACTTGCAAATATTTATTTCACTAAATCTTACGCCAAACGCTATCCTGCCATCAAGTCTGTAGCCTTACACCCGGGCCTCGTCCGGACCAACATCGGTGGTGAAGTAAAGGGGTTCTCCATCATGTCCCTTATTTTTGCCCTTCTCAATAGAGTCAGCTCTGTTGATGTAGCCACAGGAGCCTTAAATCAGCTTTGGGCGAGTACCTTCGATGCAGAAAAGGTCAATAGCGGCGCATACTACATTCCATTCTTCCAGGAGAGTAATAGGCGGGATATCACGAGAGACGAGAAAAAAATGGAGGAGTTGTGGGAATGGACGGAAAAGGAATTCAAGGAGCATGGATTGTAATCGTAACTCATTTTACCTCTTCACTAAACTATATCAGAAATCTCTTTGGTGGTTCTCTCCCTTCATCAATGCTCTCCTGTTCACGAAACCCCTGATGGCTTGACCGGGTTTCCGGATTCGATGTAGAAAGAAAGGAAAAATCATTTCTTTAATCTCTACAGAAGCAACGATCATACATGGCGCGTACACATCAATGTAAAGAACCAGTACCGTCACAAATAGTGGCGTATGCTCAGAATAGCATTGCTCTCTTCCAAGCTCTACTACAGTGGATGTCTCTCAAAACATTAGTAAGCGACTTTTTCCAGCACTATAGAAAATTATATACCAGCCATGAACAATGCATCCTTCCATTACTCTAAAGGGACCTAGTAAGTATGTCTAGAAACTCGTCTAGACTTGGTGTATCTGCTTGCGATTCTGCCATACCTAGACCTAAAGATCTTTACCGAAAGCCTTTGATTAGGCAAGATTGAGAGTCTTACTGAACAGCAACAGCCGGGATGGGAAGGTTTGATGACTTCTTCGAATGGCGGTCCGACATTATTGCGATTAATTAAGTGAAACGACTGCTGTCTTTGGAGAGTCAAACGATATTCTGGTTAACAATGCTGGCATGGAATTTGGTAAGCCACTTGGAAGTATCGGCGTGATTAGCGCGAGTATTCAAACTTTTGACTAAGAACTGTAGAAAAGAAGCCCTGCCTGCCTGCGCCTTAATTGTAACTCGTAGTTTTTATGGTCTCCGCATTTGCGTTACAATGCAGGAAAAACCAGCGTACTAGACAAAAGCCCTTATCGAGGCCTGAAGGAATATCTGTACCCAATGCCAACAGAAACAAACGTCAAGCAGATGTTTAACATATCCAATATTATAGATTAATATTTCAAAAACAAAAGTCATACCATAAGTACCATAACCTCCATATAAGCCATAAAATTAGTCTTGACAAGGATCCCCCGCGTCAGGCCATATATCATTTAGTCTAAATCCTTCAGGATTTGGATCTTCAGGGTCAACAACAACCTCCCTATAACCCGTTATATACGCTCTCCCCCTGATTGTCGTGTATATTCCGCCATCAACAGATGGGGACCCTTCTGTAATAGTACCAATGAATTTGTTGTTCTTTGGATCCAAAATATGGCGGTTCTCAAAGGAGTGCCCTAGCTGACCGTACTTTTCAAGTACAGCCATACGAGCTGAAGTGCAAGTACCACATGGACCGCGATCGATGACCTGAGATGGCAAAATAGTCATCATAGTAGATGCACTGATTTTATCATTTATGTCTGGATGATCCTCGTCGTCATACACTATGACAATATCAACCTGTTTCTCAGGGTCCACAATTTGATTTATTTTATCCCTCCAGACTTTTCCTTGTTTTGCCAATCTAAGACAGAAAAGATAGTCAGATCTCTGAGATTGCTATAGTATTTTTATATAGTAGCTATACTTACTTCACTGCGTCTTCTTTCTGCAACGACCTATGAAGAACAGCTCGTGTATCCACAAATGCACATACCAGACCCCCATAGGCAACATCAACCGAAACTTTCACAGTATTTGGCGTATTATCCGGATCCGGATTCGGATCTGGGAGCTCAACGCCATCATACCTTTTGTGGAAATAAGATGGTACATTATCAAAAGATGCACCGACGCATCGTCCATATCTATCGCAATGTGCGTAGGCTGTGATCGGTCTGCTTCTAGCAGCTGTAGCAATTTTCACAGCTTGTTTGTATAAGCTCTTTGGGTCATCTGGGTCCTCTGGGCTCCCTTGAGGTATTCTTCCTGTCTCTCTTAAGACAGTAACAACACACATTACATTGGAACCAGACAGCTTTGGATATTCCTTGCAGGATGACTCCATAATTATAAGTCCATAATCCGCTTTTTCGGAGGATATAGGGGGGGGAAGAACCACATTAACAAACATTGTTGGCCGACCTCGTGGTTCATACATTAATACCTTGCGTAAGCTATCATTGTTCTTAAACCATGTCCGGTACTCGTCCATGGTCTTACAAGGTGGGGGACATATACCCTCAACAACAACATCCCCTGTCTCTCCAGCATAGGCACCGACAATGCGGATTCGTGGACTTGCCATTATGTGAAGGTGCAGCAAAGGGCAAATAATTATAAGAGGTTAAGATAAAAGAGTCACAATAGAGTTAGAAAATTTTTCGTACGAAGGGGACAAGTCCGAACGGAATGGCTTTTAAGTAAAATTGGTAGAAGGCAAATCGATACAATGTTTGTTAGCTGATTTGATTTGAGTCATGATGTCAGCGCAGTTGTCTTTTCTATGGGACCTGCGATCAAAGAACAAGCACACTCACTAAATGGAGCGAAAATAAGAGCTAGTTGAACCCTGTCTGGATTCTTCTCGGCCAAACTAGAACAGTGAATTTAGCCATTTTATGGTTAAGTTTGGTCACCTTTGTATCAAATGACTTGAGAGAGAAGCTATGGTATAAGCCAAAGACCCACTAAAATTGCAGTAATTGATGTCCGTTTGGGAAACAACCATTTCATACAGCGCAGTTGTATCAGGCAGCTAGCAAAGGGAAACTTCATCCTGTCTAGACTCTCTTTATGGATATGTAAACAGTACAAACCTGACGAGCCCATGACTACGTAATTTGTAGACCTCGCCATAACCCGCAGATTTTGTAAGGGATAAGACCCGCAATGTTCGATAAACTGTCATAGTTATCAAACAAGAAGAAAACGCTGAAAGAGAAAGAAAAGAGGAGAAGAATCAACTAACGGTGAGACAATTAGGTATGACAGGAAGTGATATGAATCTATACAAGGCACGTGATCGCCTAGTGGTGTGGAAGCGAGAGTATGCTTGTTTGTTCTATTGGGTGGCCGGAACGGCCAAACTATCGTGCTAAATATCTAGCTTACTAATAATGACTAAGCGAGATCGAACCTGTCACATGATCAGGCTTTCCCACCTCCACATGTATTTACTAGGTCTTACCGATCTTCCTTCTCACGAATACACACATCATACCAAGAGACCTTACAGAACCATAGGGCCGCCGCATGCGGTGTATACAGGTCGGCGGGCAGGACGACCGTATGTTCCAACAAACAATCGGAATCACATGACAAAGCGGTGAGGTCGGGCAGAACAAGCGGTTCGGGCTGGCACCGTGACAGTACTGATTGACGGCAGAGCAAGAAGGTCTTTGACTAATAGCTGCAAGCCATGCGAGTCGCATCCTATCGTTAAAAGGTGAGAAAATTGAAGCCGTTGGTGTAGCTTAAACTAGGTGGATCTCATTGTTGAACATGTATCGGTAATCAGGGCATTTAATCTCTCATATCGACGATTGACTAGGATTCCCGTCTATAATACACAGAGTTAGGTGAATTCATAGGTCAAGCCTGATAAACTATACCTGTTCAACAATCCAATCCACTATAGCCGGCGCAGTCATTTTAGTTCCTGGTATTTCTTTGGAGCGCCAATAATACCGCTTCATGCCATTAGTGACTGAAAGGTTTATTGATGTAGCTGGTGTAGCCCACGTGTATTGGGATTGATTCTCTGAAGGTCTAAATCTACTTTACAGAGATTCCTTGGTGTTGTCGTCAGGTCACGTGGTTGCTGCCTTAGGCTCCCATAGGCTCTGACATTTTAAGAAACCCGGATGCTCCATGCTGCACTTCAAGACTATGGGTAAACAGCAGCTTAATCGTTCAAAATACATATCAACATAGTATTCAAGATGATGTTTCCGAGACTGAGATATGCACAGGTGACCTATCAGAGCACAGTTTAGACACGCTGCGATTGGCCGAAATATTATCACTAAGCATTTCTGTAAAATTGTTGAAATTTTCATTTTCAGTCAAAACTTGAAAATCTCTTATCCCTAGTAGAAAGCATGAAGGAGTCTAGTATTCAGGGGTGCGGATGCACACCCAAGAACCAGACGGGTACCCGCCAAGAACACGTGGGTTTGATATCCAAACCCATACCCACTCCGTCGACACCCGGGTTATGGCAAGCCCTGGTTAAGATTTCAAATATTTGGACCGCATATATACCAGAACTAGCTCCCCCAGTCCTCCAATGGTTCCTGCTTGAGCAATTGCTGACAGGGGGAGATCCAGGTTAAGATAGCGCTTGCTCCAGTTTCGGATTTCGACTGTCATCAAGGAGTCAATGGCAGTCGCTGCCACGTGATCGTATTCCTGACCGCGCGCGAAGATCGAATATTCCTGAATTGCTTTCACGATCTCCGTGACGATCATGGCAGCTTGCGATGGATCATTCAGTAACTCAGGATTATTCTTTGCAGACTGGAACAATTTCTGGAGCCCCACCACGCTATTGGCAGAGTGCTGTGGCTGTTTTTCGACGGTATCTATGTTGGCATAGGCGCTGAACCGTGCATCCTGCCCCCAAAGAGTCCGAACAGAAGGGTCAACCAGGGACTTGGTGTTACTCATCCCAACAATCACATTGTTGGGGACACGCAGACCGCTAGCACCCGACAGCGCGGCCTTCTTTGACCGACATTGTGACATCGCAATTTCAAATGCGTCTAACACCTCTTGTTCTCTTAGCAGACGGACCGCCGCGGAGCGCATTCTGTCACGCAATCTCCTGTCCTTTGTGGCTAGGAATCCTATGTCGTCAACCGCTCCGAGGTTTACTACTGAGGCAGGTAGCCCTTTGTCTAGCCGATACTGAGCAAAGGACGCTAAGAACGCATTCGCCGCGGAATAATTCACCTGGCCAGCATTTCCCATGACGCCCGTAATAGAACCGCACACCACAAAGAATTGTAGACAGGAGTCCTGCCCATCCAACGCATGGTGGATGTTCCACGCGCCAGCGACCTTGACTGCGAGGACATCCTGCCAGTTCTGGTAGGTCATGTCCGGGATAAGTTGATCCTTTGAGAGTCAGTAAACACCATTGCGATGTGCTTCATTGCTGTACTGACCTTAACTACCATGGTCAATAGCAGAACTCCTCCGATGGGGTAACCGGAGCCTCGAATGGCCGTCTGAACATCCTCAAGCACAGCAACGTCACCTCTCACCAAGGTCGCGCTGCATCCCTGGGCCTCCAGCTCACAAACAAAGCTTCTATCTTGACGAGAGTCACCCGCGGACCGGGACAGAAAGATTAGATGCCGCGCCCCTCGTTCCACCATCCATGAGGCTAATGACCGTCCAACCCCCCCAAGGCCGCCCACAAGGAGGTATGCCACGTCAGGAGAGAGAGCCATGTTGCTGCGAGACTTGGCCACGGCGACCTCCTTTGCACTTCTAGGCATTCGGACAACGATCTTGCCAATGTGATGCCCCTGTTGCATGTAGCGAAAGGCCTTGTGCACCTCGGCCGCAGCAACCTCCTTTAGAGGGCGAACTGGCTGTATTTTGCCTTGCTCATAAAGGGCCAGGATGCGCTGGGCGAGACTGACCATCCTTTGTTAGCTCACATCGGGTGATAGGGAATGACCAGAGATAAGGAAGCCAATACCTCGCAGACCATCCCGGCCTCTCTATCAACCGAATAAGATCGACTCCCAAGAAGGCCCGGTTACCACCAAAGGCCTTCAGGTCTAGGGACCCGTGCTCCTCGAAATCCCTCTTGCCGATCTCCACCATCTTGCCAAATTCCGCGACACATTGCCAAGACGCATGGAGAAGTTCTCCGGCAAGCGAGTTGAGCACAACATCGACTCCTTGGCCCTTGGTCTCCCGCATCAAGTCTGGCAAAAATGAGGTATTGCGGGAATTGAAGATGTGATGACGTGGGATACAGTGATTTTCCACCAAATACAGTGCTTTGGCTTCACTCCCCACAGTGGCATATATCTACCCGGCCCGAGAATATAATTAACCTTCGTAGCCTTCTCAGGCTCCAGTGCAACGCCCACATACCTCTGCGCCAATAATGCGACATAGCTGCACGGCAGCGAGACCAACTCCTCCACAGGCTGCATGAATCAGCACAGACTGCATAGGTCTCTGTGTAAGCAAACGAATATCTTATTGTTGCAAGTCGCACATACCTGACCCTTTTCCAGTCTTGCGATATCTGTGAGGCAGTAGAGCGCTGTTCCATAAGCAACCATCATGGCCGCAGCGTCCTGAAACGAAAGGGATGGTGGCAACCGTGTACAGAGACTCGCTGGGACGGACTTGACTGTGTGGAACAGTCCAGGTCGTGAAATGAGCACTCGATCACCAGTTTGGAGCTCTTTCACATTGCTGCCACATTGTCGGATAACCCCACTGGCCTCGACCCCAAACTCTGACTTATCCGCCATAACCCCTAGCGCTATCATGATATCCTAGTAAAGCTGAGTTAGGTGGCTTAGGTTTAACCTTCCCTTCTGTGTAGAACATACCCGGAAATTGAGTCCGACATATTTGATATCGACTTCCACATCGTCTGGTCCGACATTGCTATACTCATGGATAGCCCAGGAGAGCGTATCTATCAATCCATATGAATCGATATCCAGCTTGACAGGCATGTCATGCTGTGCGTCAGTGTGAAGTTGGTCCTGTAGCGATGTCCATTGAACGCGAGGGATGTAGATCGCGCCCTGGTGCAAAGCAAATTCATAGTCAGGATCAACCATCCCCACGTCACCTTCGAATTGTCGGAAAAACCGCTTCGCCACGTTCCCCAGCGCTTCTGCGGCCACGGAATCAAAATTGTCTATTTGGAGGGTTCCGAAATGCAGCCCTTGCTCCAGTCGTGCTGTCCGCGACACCCCGAGCACCAAGCTAAAGTCCGGGTCCGGGCATGAAAGCTCGACTGCCTTGGTTACCCAAAGAACCCGGGGCGAGTACCCAACAAACTGCTGGAAGGACTTCCAGCTTTCCTCGCTGGCGTTTTTGAAGAAGGGCTCCTCCACGTCTAGGAGCGAAATGACCTGATGCTCGAAAGGTATTTCCTCCCCAATCGTGCATCTTCGGACTTCATAACCCTTCTGCTCGAGATTCATTTCAACTGCACAGATCCATGAAGCACAATGCATTTTACTACGGCAGAGGAGATATATGGGGTTCTGATCCAGCACCTCATCATCCGGGACCTGAGATATAATATTATAGTATAGGCAATTGCGACACATATCCCCCTCAACCATGTTGAACCCGGTTCGTTGGAGCTCTGTGCGCCATAGTGCGAGCGACGTATGATTATTAACGATTGACGCAATGTTACCTGTATCGGAGAGTAGGCCCTACACGCGCATGGTCAGACTTTATTCACTGGATATATCATATGGGAATGCACACAAAAATGTATTGCAGAGCAGAGAGTGCTGTTGAATTATCAGTCATGCCTTAGTGTCTTGTAAGAACGATCAATTACCTGGAGTTGGTTGGCGCAGCAACAGTCGCCCCCGAGGACCTAGCAGTTTCTTGATATTTTGTAGAGCAGTCCTTAACTGGTCTGTTTTACAGCTGAGCTGCGGATTATCAGTTACACGGTCATTGAGCGCGTAGTAGGGCGCCACCTACATTAGACCCCAATATAAGGTCATAACTATTTGCCCGGAAGCCTTGCTCAAGGGGGTCACGGGTGATATCCAAACGTTTGAATACTACTTGCTTATAGTCTCCAAGCTGTTCTTCCGCTGCAGAAGTTATCTCAGAGGCTTCTGTCCACGTGTACAGCGAATAATAGCGCATCTTATCGGAGACGAGACAATCAAGGATATCGGATGAGAATGCTCCTCTTGCTGACCCCACTTCAAGAACCCTGAGCAGTGGATTGCAATGACGGAGAGAGTAGAGCCATTCAGATACAGGGTCGATTGACAAGGCCCAGCTATGTAGCTCGTTAAATTGCTCCTGGATCTCAAGAGTAGAGGGATCCACCAATCCCTTGACGACGTCCAACGAGGCGTTCACCACGCATTGGCTCAGCTGTGGGATGAAGCCTAGGCCCCGGGCCTTTAATGCCTCACTACATATATGCCGCTGCCGCTGAAGGGTATCGTCGTCCATTTCTATCCACTCCAGGCACTCAGGGCCAATGTATGCTGGGTAGCACGCATTTTGCATGTCTCGCACCTGGGATTGGATCCATAACTGGTAGTCCTGCAGTGCCTCTGAACCTGGAACTGCATTTTCGATGAGCCGATGAACTTGAATTATCGAGATGATGGAGAGTTCATTAATCAAACCCGAAGCTTCATCTCTGGCCTTCAGGGAAGCTGGTTGCTGGTCGCTATGCGTGAAGTTGAGATCCCGCCTCCATTCGACGCAGGACGCTAAAGGGACGGCCCCTTCCTCGCTTCGCAATTCATGACCCAAGTACATTATACTTACCCCATGCATCGACAGGACGTGTTGTTGATCGGCTGCGAGGACCACGGTTCCCCGTCCCTCAGTGGAAGTGGGATTATCTCCCCACGCCTCGGCATTCATCACTGGCTGATTTCGACCAATATGAATCTTGTCGATAAATGTAGGGATACAAAGCTTGTTCAAACACAGCGCCTTTCCTTTGCATCCGGCCACACTGAATAGCTGTAAGCATGCGTCGATGACGGTTGGGTGAACCGCGAGATTGCTTCTCTGGTCGGGTGAATCACCGTGAACGATGGCAGTGGCTCGGAAGTTCATCGGATCGGCGGTGATATCTTGGAGAACTCGAAAGTGAGGTCCATACTCCAGGCCAAGCTTTTCCAACGCACCATACCAAAAATCCGATGAAACAAGTCTAGGAAAAGCTTGCGAAATATCCGCCGCCGGGGGTCGCTCCTCTACACCCGCCTTTGCTTGACCAGTAGTGTGTTTAACCCATCCTTTACCGTTATACGACACGATTGTGAATTCATACCATTTTGAGCTCACCCTGTCGCTTATTCTCACCGGCCGTGCAGTAGTGATGAGCTCAACCGGATCAGAATCTGGGAAATGAAGTGGCTTTTGGATAAGCAGGTTGCGGATTGTACATTCCTGTGTGTTGAATAGTTGAAACATCGCTTCGTTGATCATGGCGATGTACCCAGCGCATGGGAATATTGTCTCCCCCAAGAGTCGATGATCATTGAGCCAGGATACATTCCGTGTGCTTAGCAAGACTCTCCACGCTGGCTCTAGATCACTCCCCTCCAAGATCCGTGATCCCAGAAGCTCGTGGTGGGGGTGCTGTCGGAACCTCCAGCTCTGGCTCACTCGGCTCTCCCGCCAGTGGGCATCTTGTCGGTCCCATTTATACACTGGGAGGTTGGACAGGACCGCTCCTTTACCGTTAATTGCTTCAAAATTGACAGCACATTGGTTTAGAAACGCCTGTCCTGCTGCCTCCAGCAGACAGTGTACCTGATTCTTTTGTTTTCTAAGTGTCGGGATATAAGTGCTCTGGGTATCTTGCCGCTCCGTAAGAATCTGTCGGAGAGGTCCAGAAAGTGTGGGATGGGGTCCAATTTCCAGAAAAGTGAACTTGCTTGCTGGAGATTGAGCGATAAGTTCTTGCACCGCTATATTAAATTGAACTGGAGACTCAAGATTTTTGCGCCAATATGCTGCATTGAGCTCCCCCGGGTCTGTGATTCGCGCTCCTGTTACAGTGGAGTACATGGGAACCATAGCATCATTGTGCGTAATGTATGGGGAGATGGTCGACTCAAAAGCCGGCCCCACACGGCACATGTCAGCTGCTATCTTGTCAATATATTAAAAAATAAGGATATGAGTATGGGGGGACCAACGGGAGTGATATGCCACTGAGACTGGCAATTGCCTGATAAATGCACTTGGATACTTGACCTTGATCTGATCAAGCACTGTGATGACCTTCTCCTGGTCTCCCGAAATGTTCACACTCTGAGGGCTATTCTCGCAAGCGATTGCCACCCCATCAATCAGGAAACTGGTAACAGTTGCCAGTCCGAGACCAACCACAGCCATTGCACCGGAGCACCCACCCACACATTGTCCACGGAGATGCGCAGTGATAATTGCTGTACGCATTGTAATTGCCCCGGCCCCATACGCTGCAATGACCTCGCCACTGGAATGCCCTATCACACCGGACGGATGAATTCCCCAGCCTTTCAGGAGGTTCACCAAGGTGATCTGCACAGCAGCGCACAATGTCTGAGCGTATTCAGGGCAATCAATGTGGTTTTCCCCATGAAGATTCTGGAGCTCCCCTATCGGCACCATGGCTATCAGAAACTAATCATGCATTCCCATCAGATGGTGGTTGGTTACCTTCAATACTCCACCTCGGTGGTGTACTCAGTTCCTGTAGGACTTTGTCCATGGCCTGAACATCGCGTTGAACGCAGGGGAAATTGTTGATCAGCTCCCGTCCCATCCCAACCCACTGTGCTCCCTGCCCGGTGAAAGTAAATATAACCGAGGCTGGGGATCTACTTGGATCATTGGTAACTTGGCGAAAGCCGGTTGTACTCACGCCATCGGCAATTGTATATGCGCGATGTGGAAGATGGTCACGGCGAACTCCAAGAGTATAGGCTATGTTGCCAAGCTGCTCCGGGCATCGCTTGAGGTATAGTTGCATATCCTCCTGACGCATGTCCAGGGCAGTCTTACTGTGTGCCGATATTACAAGGAGCCGCGGGCGCAAAGGGGCCTTGTCTCGCGTGTTTTGACTGGGATGATCAGCCGTGGACAGAGACTCCAGAATGGCCTTCAAGACGCGGTCAGCGAATCAGTTGGCACATTGACCACGGGGACTTTCACATACATGGACATTAGACCCGCCGATGCCAAAGCAGTTGACGCCGACACGTTCCTTGCGTCCTAGCGGCCATGGGGTTGGCTCAGTAGGGACGCGAAGTCCCGCTGTTCCAAATGGGACTGTTGACCATTATTAGGACATTCCTTCAGATGATACAAGAAGCTTACTTGCTCTTGGGATTGGGCTGGACAAAGTGCATGTTTGGCGGAATGATATGCCGCTCCAAGGCGAGCACTGACTTAATAACGCCTGTAAGGCCTGATGCTCCCTCCCCGTGGCCCACATTGGATTTTACCTGGACAGGAGGCCTGGTCAGTCACTATTATTGCAATGTAAAGAGCTAGATACTGGCTTACTGATCCTATATACACACTATGTGGGCCGAAGACCCGAGCAATAGCATTTGCTTCAACAATATCTCCAACCTTGGTCCCTGTCCCATGACACTCGATGAACGCTGTGTCCTTGATATTGTGGATCCGAGCTCTTTCATAGGCCTTTCGGATCAATCGCTCCTGACTGTCAATATCTGGAGCAAAGATCTTATCTGTTCTTCCATCATAGTTAGCCGATGTGGCCCGGATCACTGCGCGAACACGGTCTCCATCTGCAAGGGCTTGATCTAAGGTCTTAATGTAAATCACATTGACAGCCTCTCCTCTGGCATAGCCATTGGCACTAGCATCAAACGTCTTGCAGTAACCGTCCGGAGAGAGCACCATGTTTTCTGACATGTTCACTGTCATAGATGGGGTGAGAAGCATGTTGGCTCCCGCCACAATTGCGGACGAGCAGTCTCCATTCTGCAGCGCTTGACACGCCTCATGCAGCGCCATCAGAGATGATGAACATGCTGTCATGATTGTGGCACTGCGAACGGTCAGTTCAGTTCTGAGTCACTTGTCACCTTTCTGCTAGATATTGCGCATTACCTGGGTCCCTTCAAATCAAATTCATATGATACTCTATTTGCCAGGGCAAACCCTCCATTGGCAAACGCATGAACTCTGGAGATTGCCTGGGTTTCCTTGGCCATCAGCTCATGCCAGTCCTCCCCAAATGTGCCTACATAGCATCCAATGTCGGTTCCACGCCAACTAGATTGTCCTGCGTTTTCCATACACTCCCATACTACCTCCATCAATAGCATTTGCTGCGGATCTAGTTCACTGGCCGTGAATCCACCCATCTGATAGAAAAAGGCCATGTCGGCCTTTCCGAGGTACTCATCCTCCAGGAAATACCCCCGTCTCGTACGGACGGACTGCGGCTTGTTCGGATGGTAAAAGGCATCCACGTTGTAGCGAGTGTTTGGAACCTCCGAGGAACAATCACGTTTGTTGATCAAGAGTTCCCAAAATTCTTCTGCCGTACGAACCCCACCAGGTAGCCTCATCGCCATGCCGACAATAGCGATGCCGGCAGGACCGTCATTATCACCAGTCATTGCTTTTTCCGGGACGGCTTCCTTTGAACACCGCACTTCTTGTCAGTCTCAGTCGAGACATGATATACTGTGAAAGGTATGTGCCACTCACCATGGGTTGCTGCAGGACTTTCTCGGTAGAACTCGAACTTGGGTTAATCATGGCCGCGGAGTAAATTTGGTGTGTGGCATGTACACCGGGGATAACATCAAGGCTCCTGAGGGGATCGCGGCTGGGTTTCGAGATGCTCTCGGTATTTGATGTATCCATCATAATTGTTCAACTGTATTGGTGCCCTACACGTACTGTACATGCCTGATCTGAGGAATCTCACGACTTCCAGGTTTGTTATGTTCTTCCAGCCCCCTTGCATACACGCAATGCGATTGCTCGTTGGATCCGCCAGCTATGGAATTCCATGTACATTGGGTTCGTCCTGGAACACCCGATTAGAAGACCCTCTTGCAGAATATTGCCCCCCCTGCATCACTAGTGATTTAAATACCTGTTGATGGGGTTGGATCATCAAATATGAGGTGTCTCATGGGCATCAGGCACCCATCATGCATCGAGGAAAAGACTTCCTATACATTCCAGATCTCATTCAGTACGTTCTCCATTAAGCACCTCAATAAATCATGTACAGTGCAACACCGACCCTTTGTGTCCTTCCCAAAAGGTTATGTAAACTGTACAGAATAGAGTTGCGTTCTTTCCATGAACAAGGGATATGGAATGCCAAGTTGTCTATGTTTCTGTCCAACAAAGAAAAACAAGATACCAAACCCAGGACGAGCAGACTATGATCATCAAAACGTTTTCCTTCCAGGAATCGCATTGAATTTCACTACGCGTAGTTGGCAATACGGTTCCACTTTGCTTGCCATCAGAGTGGCCATATAAAGGGAGCACACATACCCTAGTCGATGACCACCCTTCATTCACCTCGAACCTCCTTACCAGCTTATCAAGTGACTTTCCATCTCCAGTGGCGCTAAGCTCCTCCCCACGGGTAGCCAGCCTCAACCGACACCATGATATTTAGCAAGCCTACCCTCCTAGCCATCAGCACCCTTTGCACGGTCTGGCCGGTATTGGCTGCGACCAATTTGGCGCATTCCATCTCCGATATGGACCGTTTGACCACGGCCATCACCGCTGCGAAGTCATCCCTGGACAATTACCACGGAGGGAAGGCCGCAGCGATTCCAGTTTCGAGCTCCATCTACCAGGCGAAGAATGCAGCACAAGCTGCCCGAAAAAGCCTGACAAGTGGCGATCCCCTCACAACTGATGAGGCGACTAAGTATTACGAGGCGTATGCGAGGATGTGTCCCGAGCTTCTCGATGCCATCAATACCGGCACTGAAAAAGTAAGGTTGAGTTAACTCTTACATGTCGTCAAGCGAGTGGCCAGTCTAACCGTGCTACAGGCACCTCTACTGAAGCAAGCTGGTGTTGCCCCGTTGTCCAGGAAGTTGGTGCAGGGTCTCCAAGACGAAAAGCTTCAGTTTGAGAAGGCAGCTCAGGCCCAGGTTCCGCCTGAGGTCTTCAACAAGGCGACGCCTTGTTTAGATCAAGTCAGCCATGCCTTTGATGAAGTACAGGGCGCATTGCAGGACTAGGTAAAGCTTTCTTTGCTTTGGTCATTATACACCATGCCTATCATTCATTCGCGGTGTGCTTAATTTATGCCTGGTTGCCCAGAAGGGTGTTGACACCCAGTTATTTGTAGTGGCATACGGATAGCATGAACTCGCAGAGCATGTTGATATCATTAATATAAGCAGATTTTGACACATTTGCCCCTACCAGTGTGAATCAATCCATTGATACTCTGGAGAAGACCGTAGAGGCGACTTTCTAGCACTACCAGCCATTTCTAATATAGTGCACGATCAGAGAGTACTGAATACGCCCAAGAAATTACGTAGTATCGTAGGCACCTGACATGCCTGGTGAATTGACCACCTGCGGAAGTATGTAGATTGCTGAGTACTATAGTAATCAAGCCACATATGAAGGGAATCATGATCCCCACTGAGATAAGCCTTCTAGATAGTCGAATAGGGACCATAAATATGATAGCTTTGATATCTTTTCATACGGATACGTTACCAGATATTCTAGACAGAGTCCATCAGCAGGCTAGGCGAGATGTCCCCGCACGAATATATATTTCTCTTCCTCTCTCTTGAAAACATCAAGGAGTCCATCTCCAGCTCGGATCCTTCCACCCGCCCACCAATGTCTCCGTTGGGACATTGGCCACGGTGAGTCTAACACCCTGCGCCCTGCCTCTCCGGCGATTGTGATCTGGAACCAAGTTCCTAGACCAAGAATAACCACCAACCCGACCAGGAGGAATCGCAATCGACGATCAATGCGGGCAGATATTTCGGGGCTGTATCCGCCGTGAATGATAAGCTAGATGGGATGCCCGCGCAGTTCGCCGAGCCCACCAAAAATCCAACGGTCACCGCTCTCTGGCTCTCATTGGTGATTTGTATGCCATCTGTGAAGATACTAATCGGCACAAAGGCTCCAGCGGCCAGCAAGGAACACGCGAAATGTGCCACTCCCTGGTTCACCTCTGCGTCAACCGTCACCAGGATCAGGTAACCGACAAAGGTGATCACCAATGAATCTGCTAGATGGAAGGACCGTTCCCGAAAAGGTCTGATGACTTGGCCATGACCCACAGGACGTGGACTATTCATTCTCAATGTAGCCTATACCCCGGTTGGGAAAAAACGTCGCAAATACCGCCTCACCGATTTTCTTTCCGATCGATGAGGCTGTCGTTGGGGTATAATGCAACTCTGCACTTGGCTCTCGCCTTCTTGAGGGTCCACCGTTTGCCCTTGCATTTCGTGGTATATTTGAGATAGCCTCTCCAAAGCGTGCTGGTATGGCCGTCGAGAGGGATGATTTTGATCAATCATGCCCATTCCTATATTGACCACATTCTCAAGCATTTCTATTGCCTTCTTGATTTGTCCATCTTCTTGGTATGCTGATGCAAGGTTAAACTGAAATACCAGTCGGGAGGAGTCATCTTGATCACATATATCGTTTTTTATATTGACCACATGCTCAAGCAACTCTATTGCCTTCTTGATTTGTCCATCTTCCTGGTATGCTTTTGCAAGCGCATGCTGAGATGACAGTCGGGAGGGTCATTTTGGTCAAGTATGCCGCTTTCTATATTGATAACGTGCTCAAGCAGCTCTATTGCCTTCTTGATTTGTCCATCTCCTTGGTATGCCTCTGCAAGCAGATACTGAGATGCCCTTCGGGATTGGTCATCTTGATCAAGTATATCGTCTTGTATATTGACCACAGGCTCAAGCACCTCTATCACCTTCTGTATTTGTCCTCTCCTTGGTATACCTTTGCAAGAACATACAGAGATATCAGTCGGGAGATATCATCTTGATCACGTATATCGTCTTGTATATTGACTATATGCTCAAGCAGCTCTATTGCCTGCTGGGTTTGTCCAACTGCTGCGTATGCCGTTGCAAGGCTATGCTGAAAATCCAGACGGAGGGAGTCATCTTGATGAAGTATACCACTTTCTAGATTAAGTAGATGCTCAAGCAGCTTAATTGCCCGTTGAGCTTGCCCACCTTTTTCGTATAAAATTGCAAGATCGTGCTGAGATGTCAGTAGGAGGAGATCATTTTGATCAAGTATATCGTTTCGTATATTGATCACATGTTCAAGCAGCTCTATTGCCCGTTGGCGTTGTCCAACTCCTAGGTATGCCATTGCAAGCTCGTGCTGAGAACTCAGTAGGGAGGGATCCTCCATGCCATAGTGACTTTGTCTCCATTCTGTCTCCTCTTCAAGGCAGCCTACCGCCTCCCTCCACCGGTGGTCCACCCCGAAACAATCCGCAGCTTTACTAAGGAGATCGTATTTCTCGACTATGCAAGGTGTCTCGTCATTTCGAACAAGTTTAAGGGCGTGCGGTAGGTAAGTCCTCCATATGTTACGGTTTCTGTGGTTCACAAGTGGAAAAATCCTTTCTATATGCCGCGTCGCCCTCTCCATAGCCGATGGTGTATGGCCTTCCTTCTGTACCCATAAACGCATCGCTAGATGCACTAGGCTATGCATGTCGAATATATCGCCATTCCCTCCTTTAGTCATGAATGTATATCCACATAATGTACCAATAGCGAACTCCATCTCCTCGTCCGAGTCTAGCGGCGGAAGAATGGATCGTGGTGTTCCCTTCGGCTCAATGCAAGATATAAACTCCAGCAGTGTAATAGCGTCAGGGTCATGTCGCTTAATGTTTTCGAAAGAAATGAGCCAGGTAAAGGCGACAGCATCTTGCATCTCACGGTAGCGAGTAGCATCGGGAAAATGTCTACTCAAGAGTTGTATCCTCTCGTTTTCTGTGCCGTACATCTCGAGGTACCTTGAAGTCGATATTTTAGTGCTGTTAATATAGGCAGCGGCTTGTGTGATGGCTAGCGGCAACGAGGTGAGTTCCTTCAGTAATTTTTTTGTCGCTTCTTCATCGCTGCGTAAGTCTTTTATTACAATATTCTCGAAAAGCTCAGTCGCTTCATGTACTGTCATGTTCTGCAGCTCGATTATGTTTTTTTGCGCGAATGAGACCGCCACTTCGCGGGAACGAGAGGTGAGCAAGATAACACCGTTGTCAGCCATCGGCAAGTATTTGTAGACGCCACTGGATACATCGGCCCCGCCAAAAAGCAGATCCATATCGTCTGCATTATCCCTGATGAAAAGCCACTGTCCGCCAGTCTCTGAGCTGAGATGCCTGTGCACCATTTCCATGGCATTTTCATTGCCTGAGCTGTTCTGGATGCCCAGCTCGCGCACAATTTCTGTGCAAGCCTGCTCGAAACTCTCAACGCTCAATGCGGGGACCCAGAATATGGAATACCCCGGCATATTATTTTTGGTCCAATGGACAAGCTGATCAAATACACGAGAATTGTAATGTTTCTACAGTCTTTCTCAGTCATTGATCATTAATTGAGAACCTACGTAGAAACCCCTACATTTTGATGATGGACTGTATATACAAAACAAACTGATATAATATACTGCTTTTCAGTATTATTAGTTTAATACTACAGGGACACACTTTCTATATTGCTTTTGGCTTTATATTAGATAAGCAAGAAGACCTATTCCGCTATATAATAGAGCGCCTTGCTAATATTTATACCTTTCTATAACTTCAACCGCCAACTGCAGTGGTCACTGATAAAGATAACTCTTTATTAAGCGCCATACGAAATATATGGCTATCTACTGCCTCGCTTTTATATATATGGCATATTAATAAGAACATCCTTAGTCATGCAAAATGGGCTATACGCGATTATTTACTTATATGATCTATAGAGACAGCGGCCAATGAGAAAGAATTTCTTAAGGAGATTGATACTCAATGGAAGACTATGCTAGCTGATTTGTCACGGGTAAGCCTTAGGCTTAAGGCCTCGATGGCAAGTTGCGGTATTATATATACCGTGCCTGGGAAATCAACTCCGATCGGAGTGGATCATAGTGGATCTTTTTACCTAGTGGAAAGATCCTACGTATCGAATGGCTAATCCCAGGAGTAATCCTTTACATGATTGGTATAGTGTTATTACTGCAAAATCTATTGAAGTAAAAGACTATGAATATTCCCGTTTTAAGCGGACATATCAATATCCTATATTTTAAAAGCTTTTACTTTATATAGAATCTGAATAGCTTTACAGTCAAACAGAAAGGGATTTTCTCCACTGCTATACAAACATCTATCTATATTTTGGTTAGCTGGCTACATCTTGTAGTGAGGGATCTCACTGGCAAATTAAATGAGATCTCTAAAGCTCTCTAGGTGATCTACTAAATATAGTCAGATTAATTGAGCATACGATTACCAATCATCATCCTCAGATTTAGGAAGCACTTGCAGATGAGCGTATTCAGGCATCTAGTGATCTACAGGCTGAACTTCTATTCTACAATGTTATTATTCATCATATTTTAATCCATGCACTGAATAAGGTGCTTAGTATATGAAACCGCTATCTATTAATAGACCCAGAAAAGCCACCAATTGGACATTGTACAGGGATTACTACTAAAATATTAGGAGTCTCTTGTATACATATTATTATATATTATCGTGTATCTAGGGAGCCACTGCCTATATTAACCTTCCATTCTCAGTGGTTAATATCACGGGATGATCCGCCTGAGCCGATTGATCTATCTAATCTAGATCCAGATCCACTAATTGAATGGCCTCATCTACTGGAACCGCTGGTTATACGGGCACATGGGAGGCCTAGAGGTTCTAGAAATCGAGAGATCTCAGCCTTTGAACAGGCTGAGCAAGCGCTCCGGTAGTAAGATGCTCAGGCAGGTACTCAGGCAGGCAATAATCCTATTATAGTAGAAGACCCTTCCTAAATAGGAAAGATCAAAGCTTCAAAGCCATCTAGGCTAATATATAGTATTACCAATACACGGTATATCGCCTTCCTATCATGGTTTAGCATCTCGTCCGGATAATATATCCCTTTTAATATGTTGACCTGCTCGCTAAGCGTATTGACTAGTATCAACTTCATGAATCTATGAAGGTCTGATTCTCCTAACTAAGCGAATAACCAAGACTAAATACATAAAAGATAAGTGCCAATTGAAATAACGCAGTATGGCGACATTAAGGCGTATGTGACCTTAATTGACCGAGCGAGCGCTGACTAAGGTTGAATAGGGAATAACTAACTAGGTTAGCTAAACCTGAATTTGTGCAGCCTTGCATTAGCCTCAGCCTCAGCCTTGTAAGCAACAGCGTCTATCATTTCACTCACAGGCGCCAAATGATTCTCATATTCCATCACCAGGCCAGACGAAGTAAGTTACGGCACTGGCTATCACACACTGGCCGAGCTGCCCGCGTAACGCCCAGCACACAACCGCGACTACTACTACTACTACGACCAAGAAGGATTCACACCAAATGCCGCCGTTTCAAGCGCATACCCCGCACTAGATGGCGCATCCAGAGCAACCCAGGTCGCGGGCAGATTTTGAAATCGCGATCATATGTGCGTTACCTACAGAGGCGAATGCTGTGGAAGCGGCATTTGACAAGTATTGGGACGATGATGGGGACAAATACGGCAAATTCACCACCGATGTCAACGAGTATACAACGGGGTTGATTTCCAACCATAATGTTGTGCTCGCCCATATGCCTGGGATGGGAAAGAAAAACGCTGCCAATGTTGCAGCTAATTTTCGGTCAAGCTTTCCCGGTATCAAGCTTGCTTTGCTCGTCGGTATCTGCGGGGGGGTTCCTGACGGACAAGACAGCGCGGAAATTGTCCTAGGCGATGTAATTATCAGTGACGGGGTGGTGGAGTTCGACTTTGGAAGACGGTTTCCTGGGAGCCACTTTATACGGAAAGATACTTCCACAGACAACCTCAGCCCACCCAGGGCTGAAATCAGAGCAATGTTGGCCAAGTTGCAATCACAACGAAATAAGAAGCGCCTTCATGACAAATTGGCAGTTAATATAGATGCATTGTGTCCAAAGCTTGGAAATGGAGGCATCAAATATCCCGGTACTGGCTTAGATCAGCTGTACCAGCCTGCTTATCGACATCAACATCACAAGACTGGCGATTGCGAGATTTGCGAAGGAGGTAGTATTTGCTCCGCTGCGCAGAAAGCATCTTGCAAGCAATTAGGATGTGATCCAACACGCCTGGTTGCTCGTAAACGATTGCCGGTTGCGAAGAATGCCACGAGGGCACCGCCGCCGGAGATCCACTTTGGCCGGATTGCGACTGGGGACACGGTGATGAAGTCCGGTGAAGATCGCGATATTATCGCCAAGGAAGAGGGGGTCATAGCTTTCGAAATGGAAAGTGCAGGAATTTGGGAAACCTTTCCGTGTCTAGTGATCAAAGGGGTCTGTGACTATGCAGACAGCCACAAAAATAAGTTGTGGCAGCCATATGCGGCTGCAGCAGCAGCAGCTTGTATGAAGGCCCTGCTAGATCTCTGGACCGTGGTCGACAAGCCGGCAAACTCCGGAACGACAAACAGTATGTACTATTTGTGAGTCTAACGAGGCATACCAGCTAACATGTATATGTATAGTGGAAAGAGTAAGGCCAGCGTTTCTCCCTATGCCGCGGGAAATAGAGAAAGCAGGTCCGTGACAGCAAATAGCTCTACCCTTCTACAGCCTTTTTCCCACTCCGTGCGGTCGATTTTCCTATTGAGCTAACAGCAATTAGATTGTGGCCGCTCCCTCAGCTTTCGCAACATTGATGCTCGTCATCAAGATATTTCTGTCGCTCATCGCAGTACTTGCAAATGGTTTTTGGAAACAAAGGCTTTCCAGCAGTGGCGAGATCATGATGACCTTCCGACTAACAATGGGGTCCTTTGGATCAAGGGAAAGCCCGGGGCCGGAAAATCAACGCTGATGAAGTACACATTGAAACAGGCGAGGCAAGCCTTCTTCAAAGGTCATGTCACTGCTGCCTACTTCTTCAACGCTCGAGGTACAGACCTCGAAAAAACTCCGCTGGGCATGTTACGGTCCCTAGTATATCAGTTGATTGATCAAGATGACGATTCATGTAACCGTCTTCTTGTCCTTTTTCGAGACAAACTGAAAAAGCACCCACAGGGACAATGGGACTGGAGAAGAGGGGAGCTTGAAGAGTATCTGTTGCTTGAAGCGAGTCGAACTCATAAAAAGCCAATCATGTTTCTCATCGATGCCTTAGATGAATGTGGCGAAAAGGAGGTACAAAAGGTCGTGTCCTTTCTTGAAGCATTGAGCATAGAGGCAGTACAAGCGAATGCCGACTTACGCATATGTCTGTCCAGTCGTCACTATCCTACTGTCAGTATGCGGAAATCCCTGGAATTAATCGTCGAGCAGATGCAGGAACACGAAGAGGATATCCAAACATACATTCGGGACCGACTAATAGGGCGGACCCAAGAAATTGAAGACCAGCTTCTGAACAAAGCCTCCGGTATCTTCATGTGGGTTGTCCTTGTCGTGGCAATGCTCAATCAGGCGTTTAGTCATGGAAAGCTGGAGGCGATGCAAACGCTCCTCAAGGAACTCCCTCCTGATCTTGAGCAAGTCTTTCAGACTCTGCTAAACAGAGACATGGCTAATAAGGATGAAACCATTCTCACGCTGCAGTGGATCCTCTTTTGCAAGCGCCAAATCCAACCAGTTGAACTCTTCAGCGCAATTTTGGTAGGAACAACACGACAACACCTTGATCCCTGGGACACCTCCAAGATAAACAGTGATACTGTCAGTCGCCGTATTATCCATTCATCGAAAGGTCTAGTCGAACAGCGACAGGGAGGGACTACACTGCAATTTATCCACCTCTCTATTAACGACTTTTTGCTTCGTAACCAAAGGCTGAGGACCTTAGACCCAAAGTTACGGGACAATCCCGTTGGTACCAGCCACGATTATCTAAGGAGATGTTGCTTTGCGTACGTGATGAGCATGAAACTGCCTATTCAGAAAGATTATCATGTGGTTCGGAGGAGCTATCCTTTTCTGCCCTACGCAGCCAAGTACATATTCTACCATGCTGAAACTGCGCAAGCCTCAGGTGTCTCCCAGCGAAAGTTTTTGCAGGCATTGTTGAAACAACCCGAGATGGACAGAATTCTGACAGCGTTCTACAGACTCTTCACCGACCATCGGTGTGGAGATGTATTGCAAATTCTATCACTGGATGGCTCCATCGATCTAGTTCGCGCCTTTTCATCGTGCAAAGGGTTCGATGTGAACTCGCAGCATGACGGATACTACGGAAGCGCACTGCAGGCGGCTATTGCCGGTGGACATACAAAGATGGTGCAATTGCTTCTGGATCTTGGAGCTGACGTCAACGCAAAAGGGGGCAAGTACGGTTTCGCCCTTCAAGCTGCAGCGTGGCATGGAAAGAAGGAGATCGTGAGAATCCTGCTACGGCATGGCGCGAATGTTCATGCTCAGGGGGGGCGGTATGGCAACGCCCGTCGGGCAGCGGAAAAGGTCGGAAGCACGTCCATCATGAAGCTGTTAGACACGGTAGATGATGCTAAAGTGAAGCCTAAGAACGCAAAGTCTTCTTCTTGTGTTATTCTATGAATTTAGATCGCTGCGCCATCTCAAAGGCCTTATCCCACGGTACTACTACTAAATAACGATGATTCACAAAAGTGATGGTTAGAATCACTTCATCAGGAATGTAATTTATGACGTGTCTGCTTCTTGGATAGACGAGTGCCTCTCACTCTACATGTATGTCTCATTCTCTACTTTGTAAACCAGACAGTAAAAGCCAATACCGGTTTTACTGGATCGAATTGGAGACTAATGTGAACCAAGAAGCTTCATAATAGTATTTTTAGTCTACCACCGTGAATTAGATATAGATAGATATATTCTTCTCCGGTAGCCTTTTCTTTTTATCTTCATCCTTTTGCTTTTTGTTTCCCTCCGGAAGAGGACTGAGTCGCTGACGGCATTTTGGGGCCTTTGCTGGGTGGGGGCTGATCATTTCTTATCATCTGTGGGTCCCGGATAATCCACAGCCAGCCACAGCGAGATGTTCCGAAAGTCGGCATACCGATCGTGGATAGAGAACTCTCCACATTACTAAAGATGCAGGGAACAACATTCAGGCCCTTTTGGCTCTCAGGGAGACTAAGGGGTCTCAGTCAGGTTCTCTCAGTCAGCCTTTAACCAATCCAAACCTGTTCTGATTGCCCCATAAAAGAGCATATACACCTTGCTGTAGGGTGTATAAGTATACAGACCTCCTGCCTCGATAGGTATGCTCTCACGCTTCTTGTAGTCCCCGTTGAAGAGTATTTCCTGGATTATTTGCTCTACATACATTTGCCTTTGAAATTGCTGAGCGAGTTCTTTTCTGCTGTGCTAAACGGATTTGAGGAGATAATAATATTTCTCAGACTACTACTATATATATTGTTTCGAGAAAATTACTGATTTCTTCCAAGTAGATTTCCTAGATCAAATCCAGCTGTTGACCCGTAACACCTGGAAGCTTCAGGGCCTTAAAGTAGGTAGTGTCCTAAGCAGCAATTACCTTATATCTAGAGGAGTTAAATAACTAGTCCTTGAAAGGAAAGTTATCCTTGGGAAATGGATAGATAAGCGCAACGGGGTCTATAATAAGTCGGATCAGCTTAGTAAAGACTTTGAAGCCTTGCTGTGTAAGGCAGGATCAGCAGAATATCTAAATCTAGCAAGATCAGAGGGGATGTCTTTTTTCAAGTATTAAAATCTTCTTTCTTATCTTGCACCGTATGAGAGCGATGGCTCCAGTGATACAGAAGAGTGGAATTTATTTATAGCTTATCTTGATTCAATAGCAGAGGCACTGGATAAGCTGCACTCTTTAAGCACTATACTCCAGCGCTGGCAAAATAATGTAGTGAGATCAAAAAACAGTCTTCTTGGAATTTTGAAGCTGATCGCATAGCAAGGCCCTTGCTGGAAAGGAGGGGCGTGAACTAGATAAAGCTGCCAAGGGAGCCAGACACCAGCTTAGTGAGAAGGTAGTGAGAGCCCTTCAACTTTTGTCCGCTATTCTAACGCCCCAGACTAGCTTCGTCCATGATGCATTCTTCGGATAACAACAATGGTGGGATGGGGGAGACTTTCAATCGCTGGACAGATAGTTCAGCAAAGACTTCATGTTTGAAGGATGTGAATCTCCTTAGTTTATTGGTCTAAGCTTTTGCTTATATCCAACAATGCAAACAATAGCCTACATCATGGTATATGTGACCAGCCATGACGACTTACATCGCCTGCACCTCCACGGCATTGGTCTCGTTGCGGATACTGCATTCTGTGTTGGCCTAGGTGTCCACTAAAATCGAGCCAGCTAAGAGTGACACACTTAGTAGTCCTATAGTGACATTTCCAAAGGCGGGCAGGAGCCTCATGGTCAGTATAGCAAGGGGAATGTCACCGTTAAATTTCTACTGTTCCCTCCCGCCGCTTTTCAGGGGCAGACTCGATTGGTTCCAAATTTGTTCCCCTCGCCCAGAAGTGCTAGAAGGTAGAAGATCGTTCATTCTTGTTAGATATTAAACAATTGTTCGAGATCATTTCGAATAAAAGCCAGGAGAAAGACCTCTGGAAAAGAGAAGCCCTATCGATAACCCCGGCTCTAAGCATCCGATTCCTCCCTCCTCTCACTCATGACCCTGCTGATTGCTTCACCGTAGTCTCCAATATATTCTCCAACATCCCTGTCTGTGTCGATGTCTTGTTAGCTTCTTCCCTTGTTATCCTAGAGATATGGTGGTAAAGGCAAGGCCGAGTGCAACACATACAAGTCTCGATACCAAAATCAATTACATCGTCGATGTATTCCATCTATACCTTTCATATTAACCATAGACTCTAGCAAGCAAAGAAAGGGATAGTGTCGTTTCCTCACCGCTGTGCCATCCTCCACGTAAGACAGCAGCTCCAGGCTTGTTGCTTTCAAGCCCTGCCAGTAGTTGTCCACGAGCAAAATATCCTCGGAGATGGTATCGAGGTTTGAATCCCGTAGGGTAGTCAGCGCTGCTCTGGCGGCCTGGATGATCTGAATCTCTTTTTCCAACTCAGAGATCTTATTCTCTTTGCCTAATATCTGACGATCCAATGCTTTAGGGGAAAAGAAAACATCGTCAGCTCTCCGTGGTCGGGAATTTAAACGGAACATACTGACAGGTGATCTTTTTTCGCTTAGCCGCTATGGCTATTGCAGTTGCCGCAACACCGATAACACTCACAATCTGTATGTACGACATATTTTAGTAAGGAGAAAGAAGGACAAATGGGGGGCTGGCTTGAATTTCGTTTGAGAGCCCTTCTTACCCCGAGGATCACGGCGACAAGGCCACCGAAGAGTAACCCAAACAATGACAGGCTACCGATCAGCTTCATAGCAAACTGCAGATCTTGAATCTGTTGGTCAGTATGGGTAATGTCATCGCGTAGACCGCGGATCTCTCCCTGAAGCTTCCGAATCTCCTCTCGGAGTTCACCTTCCCTTTTTTCACCCCATTGATCGAATTTGGCAACAAATGCGTTGAACTTGATCTTCATCTCACTGATTCTGTATTGAGCTTGGGCCGAGATTCCTTCATGCCGTTCCGTGTCCTTTTTTTTGAATAATTAGCTCATCATGGTTCTGGTGGGATCCCCTATTTTTCCTGAGAGATTCTGTGGCAACGTCGACCTTACCCTGAGGAAATTCTTTACTAACTGTACTTTGGCTTCCTTAGAAACCTTTTCGCTAGCACAGGTTGGTATAAGTAAGGTATCAAGGTCTAAAGAGCGCATTCCTCTTTAGTTACGGGAATCGGTCTTCGTTCTGGGGAAAGGGGGTAACCCACGATATCCCATGCCCTTCATCTCCCTTGCAACTTCGCCTACCATCGACAGAATCTCGTCGTATTCCTGTAGAAAACACAAAATGATGAGAAAAAAAAAATTCAAAAAAAGGGTGGCTGAATTCAGATTCAGTTGACATCCCTCGCTTGACATACTATAATGAAACCCCTCATCTCTTCCTCGAATCCTGATTCCTCGATCTGATCCAACTGCACGATTTTCCGATGGATGAGGTTGAAGATCGCACGAATCCGCAGAGCGGCCTCCTTGGCCTGGACGGAGGCTGCCTTAGCGCTAGCTCTGACGAGTTCACTCTTCAGTTCCTTGGACATGGACTCTTTCAGCTTGTTGAGGTCTTCCTCGCTTTCGACGGGGGGAAAACCGTCCCCGCAGCTGTCGGCAAGGACGTCGATCTCTTCGGGCCCGAAGCTGTCGGCCACTTCCAAATACTTCTCCGCTGTAGGATTGTCACCAACCGCGGCTTTGAAGCGTTCCACAAGCTCCTCGTAGGACGGAGGAGACGTTTCAGCGCCATATTGAGGTGGTGGTGGGTTGCTGAGGGCCATGATGCAATTGGGGGTATGAGGGCTGGGAAGTTAATTCCAGGAAATTAAGATCTCAAGCTGTTTTTAGACGTCGAATGCAAGCTTGCTAAGAGAGAAAAGTTCACATGCTTGTTAAGTAAAACCTTACTGATATGACCGAACAGAGTTCTCATATCGCAGAAGAGGCGGTTGGGCCCCAGGGTTGGGGGAAAGCCCTCTTGGTTACATGACGTAGCGGAATAAGAGGTCTAATAATACTACGTAGATGACTTGCTCTGAATCTTTCCAAGCAAACGTAAGGGCAATGTTCGCTGTCTTCCCCACACTCCCGGCATGACGTAGGCAGGAAAAAAAATGCCTCACTCTTTTCTCCGCTGAGAGGAGTGAATCATATGCAAAATAAACTCTCCTGTGCAGTAGTTTGTTGGACGTAGATCATACCCCCAGTTCCCCGTCCTTCTATGCAAGCTCTGTGCCAGGAAATCATAAAGTATGCCCTTCTAGTCGATGCGTATCTCGACACGCAAGTCGACAGTAGCTGCCCCGTCGCAGCCTCAGCCCCATGGCAACTTATTAGCCGCCAACCTGCCGACATACGGAGACTCAGAAGACACAGGTTTGTGGAATATTGTGGGAATTGGAGCCCTAGGTGCCCAACCCCCGCAGTCGCATTAATGCAGAGTTTGCTTCCTGTTTCGATGCTTACAGTGTGTCCACGCTTAACCTATTTTCGCCTTCCCATTGGAATTACTGTTACATCTGGTCAATAATGCCTTTGAGACTATCTATAAAAGCTGGGTTCCAGCTAGGCTACCCATGGCGTGGCAGGTGAACAAGCTAATAGTAGAGGGGGAACGCAGAAAATAGCGCAGTTGGATTACACGAACGCCATAGAACCGGGGGCAGAATATAGTGTCCCATTCCTAATTAAGCATCAGTGTGGGAATGAACTCGTTTACTCCGATACTGTCCTAGATTGTCTCCTCTCCGGAAAGCAAACAGCATGTGTTTCACAATCTGTGGTAATTTGCACGAATTGAGCCCAGTCTATTCCCGTTCTCCCCATCAAATCTTCTGCAATTCCTCCATTATCCGCTCATTTGACAAGGCTTGGCCATCTTTGTCAATAGGCATGCCCTGATCCGCGAAAACACCCTGGCCCCTATGATAGCCCCGGAAATACATTGCCACTTCCTTATCTATTCGCGGAAACAGTTAGGATCGCATACATCATACAGCAAGGGCCATGTAGGTCTTACATATGTGGTTTGCCTCATTAAGGTAGCCCAGAAGGACATCTGGAGCATCCTGAGAGTGTCTGTTAGTCACACAGTCATTGCAGGGACGCTGGAGAGACACCCAAACGACCTACCACCAAGACCGCACCATCTTCCAGCCATCTGTAGATGTTGTGGTAATCGGTTGACCTGAACCGCCAAAATCGTCGCAAATGCCTCATGTAGCCATCGATGAGGTCGAAGGCTTCCTCGAAATTATAATCCCCAGTGCGCTTGTACATCTTCTGCCTTGCGTTCTCGGCTACGCTCAAGATAAGACTGATAGACTTGGCTTCTTCGGTACCGATGGCGAGGAGGCCACTGATCTGTTAGAAATAAGTTAGGCTAGTGGGTAATGCAGCATGTAATGCGGTTTCTGCTATTACCTTCAGGCGAGTGGAGGTGGAACCCCAGAAGCTGGTGGCCATCTGGAGTGGCCATGAAGCTGAGGAAACGTCCGGGGTCAATAGTCTTTCTACATTGTAGGGTGTAGCCTTGGGCTGCGCAGTGAGAGAGCCTGGCGCTGCATGTTCCGCGACAGCTGCAAGGAAGTCAACAATCAGGTTGTCAAGAAGCGCTGCAATATTATCGCTGATTTGCTGTTGACCATCGGCTTTCTAAGCAAAAAACTCTGTCAAAATTCCACCGCTTGGTACTTGAGCACGAGTCTTTTTCTTTTTTTTTCCCGAGTCTTACATTGAGAACACGCTCTATGGCTGCCTTCCGTTCCTCCACAGGCACAGACTCATCTAGACATAGAGGAATAAGGTGGTCATCGAAGTCTAGATGTAGATAAGCCTCACACCGTATATGATCAGTCCCAATGCATGTACTACTCACCCTCTGTAAAGAAAGATAATGACGTTGCAGCCCATGCACTGGTCGTCCCGAGTATATCAATCCTCTGTCGGTTCGTTCCGAGAATTAGCAACTATCCTGAGAAGATTATTTTATTACACGGTAGCTTTTGGCATGGAAATTACTTACGTTACCCACCCGATTTACAGCACTCCTTGCATCACTACCCAGAAACTTGCGAATATCAGAAAGAGCGATTTGAAAGGAGGCTTTCCAAATTTGCATGAGGAAGGTTGTGCTTTCAACAATCTCGTCGTAGTCGGTCTCCGCAGTTATCGCGCGTATAGCACTTAGGTAGCGGTCTTTCTCGTCCAGACTAAACAACTCGATTTGATTGGAGGAAGGAATAAGTGGCAGTATGGACTCGAACGAAACTCGTTCTCCTGTATCCAAGTACTTCTGAACCGAAGGTTCGTTCATCAGACTGGCATACTCGCTACTGCCGAGGTTTTTTTCGAAGAAGGAAGTTAGCTTTGTCTGGACTTCAACTAGTTGGGCCATTTTTCTTTTATCTTTGAGATCAGATAATAGGTGCACAGGAGCAACGTAATCTCTTTTGGGATCTTTTTGTCGTGGAGTAGTCAATGGTCTGTCGGTTGCTACCGCGTAAGGAAGATATAAGATCAATTAGTTGATATATATGAATTGATTGCAGGCAGAGAGTCTTTTACGGGTTGTACGTGGAAAAGGTCATGACATCAACTCATGCCCACAAAGTTCAAGCCGTATACACATACCAGCGTAATCCTCTTGGTGGGAGGGTGACAAGATTTAAACCCTGGATAACCATTAATGTGGCGCCAACTGCGCCTTGGATACTACAGACTGCGTGGACTTATTGCACTTGGCTTGCACAAATCTATCACTCCTCACTGAGAATTGGATCTTATGTTCAGCGTTCAGCTATTGGGGAGTCCTCCGGCAGCTCCAAGTCTCTTCCATGATGAGAAAGGGATGTGCACGATACTTTTCCTAATTCGGGCAATGCATGCTGCCTATTCCGTATCTAGTACAATTCCTAGACCCATGTAATTCAAGCAAACAAATGTGATAAATATGCACTCTACTTGTGCATCTGTGTTGGCACGGTGGCTTACCAGTAGCAAGCTGAAACAAAATGCCTCACTCATAACAGGGTGGGGGTGGGGCATAGCATTTCCGCGGACCACACAATATGCCCTAAGTCGCCCGGAGATCATTGCGGAATCTCTGAAAATCGACAGCAATTAGGATATCGTCGGCGATATGGAACCTACCAGAGAATGATTGCCACGCGCTATTTTAGATGAGAATAAATACTATCCTGATTGTTGAATTTGAAAGTTTAAGAGCAACGCATTGTTGTATGGGCATTTCAGTTAGGTGGCCTGGAATTTCGTAAAGCCCCTTCAATGTTTCCAAGAACTTATTCAAACTGCTAGATTTACTTCCAAATAGAGTTGCCATATGCAACTGGTAGCAAATGCATCAGAGTTTAGGAATCTTCGCTTACCAGAACTGATCCAAGGGTTTCCCCACTTTGTTGTACCAAATGGAGCTATTCGCATGCCCTTGGTCACAAGAAGAGAAAGAAAAAAGGCATTGCATTGCATGAGTCACCGCATACAAAATCAGCCAAGCCTTCCATGGCCTGTTGTCAGTCACTGATGTCACTACTAGCTCCGGAAGTTCATCGCCGGAGGCGGAAGACTTAAAAATTGGGCTCGGGATATATCAAGACTGCAAAAGTTGTCTCAGTAGCGGTCAATATCCAGCACCTGAGTAGAATACAATCAATCTATCTTTTCTTGCTTTCCACGCCATCACGATCTCACTTGCAACATGACTGCCGCGCCTCCTGCCTACTCGACCGATGCCCCTCCTTCCTACGAGGAGGTCGTCAGGAAATTCGAAGGTCTTATTGGGAACAACCCTACTGCGACCGGGGTCTTCGAGGCGGCAGCGAATGGCTTGACAAAGGAGGACCTTGATGTTCTCATCGCGAACCATGAGAACCCTCTGAACAGCGAAAGAGAAAAGGCTGATTTCTCGCGGGGTGTAGCCGAGACTTCCTCGGCAAGCGAGCTTCAATCCTCTCTTGTAATCTCCGCCAAAGCAGCAGCTGCCACCGCAGGAAGCGTTCGAGGCAAGTTTGACGGGCTGCAAACCAAGATTGAACGGATTGATCTGCGCTGGGGAACCGAATGGGCAGGTGATTTCAATGGAATGCAACGGGTACTCAGCCTCTCCTCAGTTGAAGATTAAGCTCAAAGTTGGCTAACTAACCCTTGGATACAGTCATTTCAGACGGTCATTAATGAGAGTCAGGACGTCGCTACGAGGACATACACCTTTGCAAGGAGTAGGTGGTGTACGGTTGTCTGTCTATCCTCATGCTTTTACTGATCAATAGCTTCCAGAGTTCGATAACCAAGACATCTTGTACTGCGACGATAGTAGCAAGCCCATGGCGGACCGCAAGACAAGAATCCAAAGCGTCATTACTGTGAGTAGAATATTCTCAGGGCAAGGCACACCATAACAAACGGGTTGAGCACTGATGATTTGTTCCAGGCCGCTGAAGACTTGAAGCAAAAAAATACAGATATTACCTCACGGTTGACTACGGTTGGCTCGAATTTGAGTACCTTTACCGATGAGTTTATTACCTGGGCGAAGGACAAGGAAGGTGAGCTGAGCAGGGAACTGGAGAAAATCAAAAGAGAGCTTGTCGACCTTCGAGGCACACTCGCTCAATTGGAGACTGCTGCCGAAGCCGTCAACCATGCTGCCCAGGGTCTTTTGCCAATAATGGAAGGGCTGGCCGCTATTTACCCCCCATACGGAACACTTATCGCAGTAAGCTACAATAGAGAGGGCCCCCTTGGATGTTAGTTATCAATATGAAGCCCTTTCTGACAACCTCTCCAATAGCTTGGTGGGCTTCTCATCGCCGGTGTGCAACTCGCCACGACTACTGCCCTTATGGTTCGTATTAGCAGTGAGCTTCCCACTTCGAGATACTTGTTTATACAGATTGCCACTGACAAAGGACTAGGCGTCAAACAAGAGATTGTCGAAAAGACTGCGAAGCAGGGACAACTGGAGGCCGATTTGGAACAGGTGCGGGAGGCTAGAGAGGGGGTTGAAGGCATGGTTTCTGCCAACCTCAGCTCTTTCAGAGGAACCATTTCATCCATGACAAGTACCCCCACTGCTAGTATCACGGATGCGAAGCAGATTTTGCAATGGCTGGAGAATGGGGCGCCTGAAGATGTAATAAACCCCCTATTTGTGTGGATCTTACTGATCAACACTCCAATCCCTTTCCTAATCCTGCGCTGTCTGACTATGAAATACAGGAGCGACCTCCCTATATGAGCTTCAATATCAAGAATAGTGCGAAAAGCTGTGAGCTATATCCTCCCTTTCTTTTCTTCCTTCATGATTAGGGAGTTCCCTAAAACTAATCGGTTTCGGTGATAGACTCATCAATGGGCGGCTATTTGAGGGAGTACGGACGGGGCATACAACCTTTCTGCACTGTTCAGACACCAATTCCCGAGTAAAGTCTGCGCACTGTCCTGAGCCCTAATATGGTACCTCAGTATGTAGTACTCCGTACGTACTTCATATGTGTCTTCAAGGTTCTTAGTTTGTACAGTCGTTTGTAGCTAGCTATTCTGCGAACTCTGAGGATCTCTCTACTGTGCTTATTATCAATTTTAGCAATCCTACCACGAGTGATACTTGCTTTGCTGCTCCATCGTAATTCTCACAGGTATGTAAACGGACATCCTGAGTGCACATAGGTGGGTGATTATCTTCAATGTCAAGTGTTGATGACTACCTGTCATACACGCTAGGACCACAAGAAGTACGACCATGAATATAAAAACGAACTGTACATACAACAAGCCACCACTGCTTTATGGAAAACCGGGACAATCCAACGCTACTAATATTGGTGCGATATTATGTTTTTCACGACGAATTAGCCCAGAGTACAGTCAGGCAGGCAGCGTTCTTTGCTAGTCTATTCCGAGGCTCTGTCCGTGCTTAGCTTGCAGCGCACCCTCAGAAAGGCAGCCCTCTCACTGATTACGACGCACTTGTTGCAGCGGTCCAACAAGCGTGGGACAAATCCGACACGTCAAAATCGAACACGACAGCGGACTGGCCACGATTTCGCAACGTGGGTCAGTACAGAACTACGCCCTTGAACTATCAACGTTGCTCGACAGTCTCGATATTGAGGGCAGCGCGCGAAAAGCGACCTTCGTACGAGGGCTAAAACTACCTGTCCCAAGAGCTCTGTTCGTGCGTGAGGAATCCCAGGAGTATGCAGAACTGGTCCAACACGCGGAAAGAATTGACTCGAAACTATGGGCCTGTCGCTCGAGAAGAGATATTTGGCAGCACTAGCACCTAAGGGCTGGTTAGAAGATGGATATACGTTACAGTGGTAATTATAGTTCCGTACCCTGACCCCTCGCCATAAGCGATATAAAGTTGATGCAGGATAGTCTGGTACAAAACAGGAATGAACATAGCTTCATTAGCATCGGTCCAGCAGTGAGGTATTTTGCAATAACATACATTCGCTGCAATCATCTGTAAAAGGTTTGCCACTGGGAGCCTAGTCATAATTCACTCAATGAGTATAGAGGGGCGAATAAGGCACTAGTAACCATCTCCCATCAAGAAAGTCTGCGGACTTGTGGGCAAGGTTAGATAGTTCCCCTATAGAGCTAGCAGTTCGCATCTCCCTCTGCCCTTGGTACAAGGGAAACGTTCGCTTTTTCCGTTCAGCCTGCTGAGGATCTATGCATTTAAACAAGAGTATGACAAGATGCTCCGAGGTAAAACAAGTAAAGATCTTGTCGCAAGAAGCGTGGCAGAACTCAAGAGGCACCTTAACAATCCAAGATATGCGGAAAGCGGGGTAATTTAATCTTCCAGCCTAGACAAATGCTTGCGCAGTGAACCTTTACCCCGCCCTACTAGGTCTATCGCCATGAGTCCCCATGTGTCTTTATTCATGTCTAGGGTAAATCTCTGGCTGCCAGCAATCATTCTGGCCTGTTAGATTCGAGAAGAAGATGGTTACATAGTAATATGTCATATGAGTAGAGAAGCTCAGATCTGCCGCACCTTCTATAAGGGACTTTAGCTGAACCAAAGAGTTGATTAGGTACACTATCACAAAAGAGACTAAGCTAAAAAGAAAAGAAAAGAAGGCATGAAGCTATCATGTTGTGTTGCCCTTATAGACAAAGGGTCACATGACTACCGTTGCTTCACTGATTGCCTAAGCCTCTATTGTTGACACCTTCAAAGGCTTTAGCTTTATCGATCTCTGTTGTCGTGGATGGTTACGGCCGATTGCTGTTAGGCAGAAACTCAATGCTCTTGTTTCTTTTTGGGTGACTCAAGACTACTGTGAATCAAGGCTCATCAAGGAAACTTTAGAGCTTTATTCCGTAATTGAAGCTCTAGGTAAGCAATGAACCTACGAAAAAGGAAGAGGAAACACTGCCACTTGGTGATTATGTATTGGTTTGGTTGCTGCTGTATGCCGAAAGAAAACTAACAAGGGTTCGCCTCGTTTCTTCACTATGCGGCGATCAGTGGCCGAAATGTACCAGGCGTGGGTACATGTCGCATTGGTCCACAGCGAGCCTCAGCCAGATGTTTCCAAGCTCAATGAGCCTACCAATAGTTGATAAAGAACGCCTCTACATTACTAAAGATGTAGGGAGCAATATTCAGGCCTTCTTGCTCTCAGGGAGCAAAGGGAGTCTCATTGAGGCTCTCTCAGCCAGCCTTTAATCAATCCAAACATGTCCTGGTTGTCCCACAAAGCAAGCATATACTACCCCTTGCTGTAGGGTGCATAAGTAGATGGACCCTGCTACCTCGGTAAGTATACTCTTCTGCATTTCGCAGTCCCCGTTGAAGAGTATTTCCTGGATTATTTGATCTGCAGCTGCCCTTTAAATTGCTGAGCTAGTTCTTTCCTGCTCTGTTAAGCCACAAATATTAATAATATTTTCTTTCATTATGTCTACCCTTACCCATCCCACCATGTATGACACTGTGGCCTCTGGAAAAGATTGTTCTAGTACTGTAAGACTGTTGAGATCTCAGGGGAAAGATGGGCAGAATGAGGCTGTATCAGCTACACGTACGTAGCCTACTGAGGACCGGATGCCATTCGGTAGATCTCAAATCTATGGACAACTATATCAACTATCTTGGCTGCTTCTTCTCTATCTCCTAATGGGTAAAGCCTTCAGGGGCTGAAGAGTTGGTGATCCGGCCAAGCCACTAGAGCGATCACGTGTCTTGTATAGATTCATATCATATAGATATCCTGTTCAAGACCACAAAAGCTTAATGCCTCAGAAAAAGCGCTATATATATCTGCTTGCTCGACGGAGGCCTTAGATAGGCTATAATGCCCTGATCGCTAGCAGTGGTTTTGACATCTCTCGTACCACTATTAGGCGTGTGCTTAAGACTTTTTATTTAAAAAAGTGGAAGTCAAAGAAGCGTATACCGCTTCGGCCTGATGTTGCTAAAAATCGTCTTCAATTCGCGCGTATGTGGTTGAATTATACCCATTGGAACGAAATATTGTTTTCCGACGAATGTTCGGTCCAACGAAAACCAAATAATTCTATCCAATAACTTTGTGTTCCGCTTTTCTAATGAAGCATATAGAAAGGATCTAGTAAACCTAACGCACCATGGGAAAGATATTTCGCAGATGGTATGGGGTGCTATCTGGATTGGTGGCCGATCTGAATTGGTCATTATGGAGCGGGACGAACTCAAAAATATTCCGTCTCGTCGCTCTTAGCCACTCATGGAATTTTCTTTTTAAGACATGCCATCAACCTAATCGTGATTGAAGATCTCCGATAGGATCCCACCACGGGCGGAGCTTCTACCATAGTTGGCACCGCCACGGACCTCGGCGATTCTATTTTAGTGGCATTTTACAGGCCTTTCCTGGAGTACTAAAGTTACCTCGAACAGCGCGAAGATTGGAACCAGCCGGCGAAAAATCTTACAAGCAAATCATCTTTCAGGAATATATCGACAAATCACGAGAACGAGCCCCAGGATATTGGTGCTGCCAGTAGCAACAGTTCCACAACAACTACAGATTCGATCACGAAGAAACAATCTAATCATGGCTGAGGAAATCTTTTTGATAGGACGGCAGGGGCATCGGCGAAGAGCCTAGGGAGCTTTGTTCCGACCGCTCTTAAGGGCATGACTATCAACATTCACGGATGGGGGTCAGGTCAGGCATAGGGAGCTAGCGGGGCGGCCCAGGGTAAAAAAGAACGTTGGATATAGTGTGAACTAAAATCAGCAGTCCATTCTTTTTATAATATATCTTATTAACAGGTCAGTTTTAACATCCATTCCGTAAGGCAAAAATGTTTATTAATATACATTTCATTCATGCATAATTCTAACCAGGAAGTAAGTTTGCTTATTGAGCCAGGTGATGAGGTATATAAAGAATATTATTACATTAAACCAGAGAGGTTAGAAGAAATAAAAAGTAGAAGGATTGTGAAGCCTGCGCTTAGATGCTGTGGAAGCTCGGCCAGGCTAAGGTTTAGAAAGTTGTTCCTTGCGAAAAAAGAACAAGAATCCGGCACTGAACCATATCGTCAATTAGTCTCGACAAAGAATAATGGGTAGAAAGAGGAAAATGAAAGAGAAATTTACCACACCAACAACTGAGAGAACAGTGCAATCCAGAACCAGCCATTAGCCACCGAGTCCGCCCCCTTCGTAATGTCAGGAGAGATCGGCCCGGGGCCTACATTGTTTGGACCAAAGGCTCGGGCGCAGATGGTGGCTATTGAACCTAGGATTTGTGAGACGATAAGGGTAAAGAGCATGTGCATGCGGGTTAGGGTTTGTAAGAGGATAATTCCGAACCCAAGGGCCTGGATTGAGTCTAAGATGCCTAGCCAGAGCCAGAGGCTTCTGGATACCAGGGCACCGCCGATATATCCCCCAGCTGCCCACGGGAGAAAGTAACCGATGCCTGAGACTGCCCACCAGATTTGAATGAACCGGGGGGCTCCAAGCCCGCAGGCAAAGACGGGTAGGAACCAGCTGTGTTGCTTGGAGAATTGGCTGACGAGGTAGAGGAAGGCTATCCAGAGGAGACCAAAGAAGATAACGCAGAGCATGACAATCTGCCATGCGTGGGTATGGATGGAGGTCCAGAGGACTGCAAAGAAAAGCAAGTGTTAGTATCAACGAAGTCACAGTGACTATAGAGAAAATAGGGACGTACAGCTCCAGTTGCGGCCGTAGGGGGCACTAAGGAAGAAGTTCTGCAAGATGACAGCCACGAAGTTCCAAAGGACGATCTTGCGTCGGAAGAGAGACTTGTAGAACGAAGGCACCTTGCCAGGAGTTTGACGGTAGTAGTTGGGAAGACCAAGTATCAGGAGGATACCAATGGCCCACAGAAATATGGCAATGGGGTAACAAATGGCGCTGCGAAGGATCAACTTAGCCAACTTCATAGTCCTGAGGAAGGAATTAGCAAAACCTACGTCATCTTCCATGTGTTGGAAATCTGGTTGTCAGCAGCCAAAAGGCCCTCGCTGGCAGCCTTCGTCAAGGTGGAACCCCAGTACCACAGAGCAATGATATACACTTGCTGGATACCCTGGATAACACACGCGCGGAAGATCCACTTCTTGACGGGGGCACCACCTTCGTCACCAAAGTTCAAAGCGAAGAAAATCGAACCGCTCGACGAAGCAGCCGCGTAAAATCCACTACCGACATTCTGGATCCAGCCACGGGTGAAGGAGACCGGCTCCCAGCGAGCGGAACCGATGAGCAGGAACGCAATACCGTAGAGGAACCAGGGAGCCGAGAGACAGACCATAGACTTGAAATATCGGAAGACAAGCCACCAACAGGCCGAGGAAATGGCATATGTCGTGGCAATTCCATACAGCTTCTCAGCAGTTTCACCGACTTCACCTGTAAGGAGTGTAACCTGGTACGAGTTTGCAGCGATGATCTGACCGAGAGCCAAGAAGAGGGTGTAGATTGGCCAGTCACCAATCTTAATTTGCATCCACTTCTTCAGTCCAGTGGGCGGGACGTAGTCCTTTCCGAGCAAGAACTCATCGTCCTCTTCGTCATCATCCTGGAACTGGTGGCCACTCTCACGGGAGGCATCGTCCATATACATAGAATCGGCAGGAGAGGCATTGTGCTTGTAGCGGAAGATTGATGGGGTGGGTGATTTGATACGACCGAGTCTTGCATCGCGGAACTTATCGAACCATTGCCTCTCAGACTTGATAAGGAACTTTTCGATACAGAGCTGGGACTCGGAGTTTGATCCATTCAAACCTTCTAGTCGCTTTTCGAACTCCTTGTGATACGTGCCATTGCTGTCGGTGAAGAAGGGGTCGACCTTCTGCAGCTTGAAGTCCTTCTTGTTACCGACGACAGAGTCAAGTGACAAGACGGACGTGCTACTTAGTCGATTGCCAGGTTCAGCAAAAGGCTTCGGCGGGGGCAGGAGGCTATCCTTGGCCACTGGTGGCGTGCTAGGGCTCATCGGAGACATGGCGTATGGGGGTGGATGCAATGAATCTTGGCTATTCCGTCGAGGCGATGATACAACACGGGCACCCGATCGCTGAGCAGCTTGAGCCTGTCTACTCTGTTCAATTTGAGACGGGCCAAGAGTATACTCTTCACTGTAGGAGCTGAGGATGGAATCGGTATCACTGTCATCCTTATCACTCTGGTGCGAGGCGTTCTCGTCGCCCCCCGGGATGTTTTCTGCGTGCGGTCTACCACGGCCACGGCCACGCTTCGATAAATGACCAGGACCGGATCTGACACCGAGCGACAGTGACCGCTGCAACCCGGACGGCTGCGATGCTTCGCTGGAACTAGGATCCCGACTGTAAATAGTCTCGTATCGCTGGGCGACTGTACCGATGTCGCTCAGAAGGTTGAGGTTCGAGTAACTGCCTTCCCGGGAATGTGGGACAGAAAGATTCCTTGGGCTGTTAGGACGGCCAAACAGCGGCAGGGCTTCAGTAGGTGTCGAAGTGATAGAGGGTGTCACAGGGCGATTATGACCCTTGGCGGCTTCCTTATTGTGCATCTGGATAGCAGTCGACTGCAGGATCTCCAGATCCTCAACCCACTGGGCAACCGGGAACCGCTGTTTGGCGGATCTAGCACGCATCATGGCACGAGTTTCTGTCTTGGAGTTGAGCGCAGCTTCAATAGCGAGCTTGAACTGCACGAGCAGATGTGATGTTGACACAGATTCGACATTGTACCACCAACCAGGCATCTGTCCCAATCCACCGACACGAGCACCAATACCAAGGGCACCTTTACGGCCGAACTCGACAGCAACCAGACCAAAGGGCTCATCACGGGATGGGATCAGGGCGAATTCAGCACCAGAGAAGATATAAGGCGGAAGTGCAGTAAACTCGGGTCGAGAGAAAACACGACCAGGATACATCTTCATCATACGGTCAAGTTTCAATGCTGCGAATCGACCGTAGAGATCAATGACAGGACCAACACAGATTAGCTGGACATTCGGGCGCGCCTCGAGTACGGCTGGCATGACATCAGCGATCAAGTCAACCCCCTTCTGCATAGACCAGCGGCCAACGAACACAAGCAGATCCGCGTCTGGATTCTGCTCCAGTCTGGCCCATTCCTGCGTCTGTCTCTTGAGCTCGGCACGGCCTGCCTCGAGGTCCTGATCAACCTGTATATCGCTATCCTTGGGCAAGCTGTCCTTTGTCCACTCGCCAACATCCGATGGATCCGGGTTAGGCAGGTTGCCAACCTTACGCAGACCCCAGAAAATAGGGTAACGTGCGTATGAACGCTTTCCGTACTTCTTGGAGACACCGACAGCACCGAAACCCTGCTGGTGGACATGGAGGTAACTGGCACCTGCATGAAGAAGATTGAACACTTCACCGAACTGGACGTAGGAACGGACAACGTCGATATCTAGGTTGAAAACGGAACAGACCTCCTTCTTCTCCTTTTGTGTGCGCATCGGCCACAGACCTTGGAACTCAGCGTTATGGAGTGAGAGACAGGCGGGGATCGTTTCGGGAAGGAGGTAGAGGGGTGCAAGAGAGCCGTGATAATCATTAATGTGGTAAAGATCGATTGGAAATCGCTTGATCGCTTCTGAAATACATTGATTCCAAGCAGAGTAATAAACCGCACTGTCAAGATCATCCATACGAGCAGGGTAAGGCTCAGACTTCGATTGTTGGCGGAAGACTGGTGCATCGAGGAGGACGTAGGTAATGTTGTTGAAGACGTGGTATTGGACCTGGACCTGGTAGGCATTGCCGAGGATAGTGACAGTCATGGGCGGCGCGGGAGTATCAACAGGATAGTCAACACCTCCGACGCAAGGAACAACCCAAATAAGGTCCTGGTGACCTAGCGTCTTACCCATAAGCTGTGCCATGACACCAAGACCACCGATTTTGATCTTAATAGCCCAGTCCTCAATGTCGTACTCCATGGTGGCGATCAGGACCGTGCGACGCTTGCCTGCGGCAGCCGCTCCTAGGGCAGTGGTGCTCTGCATAAAGCCAAATCCTCCCTTGCCCGTGCGAATCTGCTTAATCTTGCGACGGAGGGCCAGTGGAATTAGCGTGTGCGTTTCGCTGACACCGACCTGGTTGAACTTGACCTTGTAGAACGACTTTATGAAGATGTAGACGCAGGCTGAGGCAGTAATAATGGGGACGATCCAAAAGAGAACGAAGAGGGCAATCTGAACGCTCTGGTTACCGACCGGAATAAGCTGATAGCCCAATGTGCCATCATTGATGTAAAACGTCCAAGCGAGATACGGGGAAGGCGGATGTTCAGTGATGTTTAACAGGGTGGCCGAAAGAGACGAAGGCGGCATTCGGTCAAGGATCTTGTCGCCATCGACATCACCTAGAACCCAGCTCTGGTCGGGTTTCCCATCAGGATTCATGCCCCAAACATTGAGCTGACCGACTGCCGGCCATTCTGAGGTGAAGTGGTACTTCCAGAATCCGTCCGTTGTATCCAGCTTGACCTCATTGTCCAAACCAGCATCATAGCCGTACTGGTTGTAAGGCCCGTTGAAGAAAATATGAGGGAAGCGTCGCGGGACCTTAGATTGCCAGCCAGAGTCGCCTTCCTGCACGTAATCGCTACTACCGGTCCAGCGGCTCCAGTACTCGACACGGACGTGATGGCCATCCCATTTCTGCTTCTTGGTGCCAGACCATTCAAGCATTTGAATGGTATCATTACCGCCTTTGTAGTCTTTCCAGTCTGAAAATGACGTTCCCCAGTTGGTAGAGTAGCGATATTTATCAGCGCCAGCGGCGTGGTGCTGGATGAACAGAGTGCCGTTCGCATCCTTGTGTAAGAGACTACTGGAGTAATTGGCCGAGGTAAAGACCATGGGGTTATCGATTTGACCGATTCGGAACAAGAAATGGTCCACTGCGTTTGTGAATGAGTCGCCATCCTTGCTGGTGGCATTGTTTATGGTGACTCTATGGATACCGTTGTATACACCAGTCAGGTCGGCAGTCCACTGCCAAACCCCGGGGATCTGACCAGTAAGAGTGCCCTTGACTTCTGGGATTATTGAACAATGAACGGAGCTGGTATCAATCGATGGCGTCTTTCCCATCTCCGTCGACGAGTTCAGAGAAATTGCCTTGGTCACACCATCGCAATCCATCTCTTGCGAGAACTGCACCAGGACGGGAACTATCTCCGACGCATCTGGTGCCACGGTCGAACGTAGGGGTGAGTTGTGTCCAGCATTTTCATAGTTACCAGGTCGAAACTTAGTGATCATAGGGCGTGGCATCTTGAATACCTTCTTAGGAACATAGGAACGGAACTCATACCGGTCCATCGTCAGATTTGCATAGCAGCCATTGAACTCAGTGGACCCATTGAAGCCGCGTTTCACTGGGCTGGCCTCCAGCGTTAGCTCGTCGTAAGGGTAGAAGAGGTTCTTGACGGTCGTTCTAGCGTTGAAAGGGGCGATGAGGGCTTTGTCTTTGTCGGCACAGTCGAATTTATAGGAGTAAGTGCTGTTCCTGTTCGAATATACCAACCAGATCATCTGGTTCTTCTCGGCAGAGCCAAAGTCTTGCAAATATGGGTTGAGATCACGGCGTACTGACCACATGCCTGTCTCCGTGGCAGTGTGATTAGAACCGGGGTAGAGGATAGGTTCGGTTTGTTTTGACAGAGTCTCAAGCAAGTAGCCGTCGTTGAGCATAGGGTACTCCTGGCGCATCTGATACATGTGTTTGAGGATATTGCGTACTGGGTGAGACGGATCGCGATGATCGTAGGCAGCAGACTCATCATGGCAGCCCTGACGACCGGCCTCAATGGGCCATTGGTAGTATTGGGATGGATCTACCCTAAAACATCCATGCATTTTCCAAGCAGTCGCAGGTGACATTGCCTGTCGTCCATAGATATAGTTCTTGGCAGTTGCATCTAGAATGTAAAATGCTTGCTCTTCACCCCAGAGGAGAAGAGGAATACCCGGTAGCGTTAATATGGTGATAAAACCACCCAGTAGTTGCCGTTCGACGCCGTACAGGATGGCTGGCCACCGAAAGACATCTTGATTAGTCGCGCCAAACATATGTCTGGGATCGAATTTACCAGTATTGGCATTAATCATATCATTCGTCGAGATGATTTGATTCCATGCCTCGACCGAGTCGACAGGCACATCAAATCCAGCATCGAGCTGACCATCCATACCCAGAAACCGCGTCAAACCGCGGTATATTGAGTAGTGGAATGCGGCAGCATCTATAGCCGCCCGACCAACCTCCCGAATAAAGTATTGTGGGTCTGAAGTATTTGTCATATTCATGGCCTCCATAATGTCATTCACCTTCTGATTAGGCTGACGACCACGCCCAAGATAGATAGAACCAAATGTATTACCACCAGTAATTTCACCGGCGATAAAAAAGTTCTCCTTTCCTACCTTGCGTGCACACTCTCGATAAGCTGAGGACATGTCTGCAAGCGCGTCGACTGTAGCCTGGGTAGCTTTGTCATACCGAAAGCCGTCAATATCAAGCGAAGCAATTATCATGCACGAGTGACGAATCAGGCGTTGTCGTACAGAAGGGTGCCACTCCCTCAGGCGATCCTGAACCGAGGCGAACTTGGCCAGCTGTCGTTGCCAGTCGGGGTGCACCCCAAAGGCCTCGATATCTCCGTATTGATCAAAGTCGCTATTATAGCATCCGACCAGGCCGGAGATAAAGGACTGATTGACTGGGTAACCATTTTCGTAATACAAGCGAGGATAGTCACAGGTATCATTATAGTCGTTTCCAAAGTCAAAATCCGCATATCGGCGGCCTGATTTCCACAATGCTTTATATTCCTTCTCAGAAAACGGAGTCGACGTGTTGAGATGTCCTTCGAAACCGATAAGGTCGCTTAGACTGTACTTGTCCACGGTTCTTGGTTAGTCTCGGGTTCATTCCTGTTCTTATCCAAATTAAGGAAACGACTCACGTAGCGATTGTATTGTCCAGAACGACATACATTCCACGCCTGTGGATCTCGGTAATGGCACTGCGCCAAGTTTCGATGGTCCCAAAGTGTTGGTCGAGAAGCGTAGTGTCAAGCGTTGAATATCCATCGGCGGCCCAAGGCTGGTTCATCAGGATCGTACCAGCCGATCCTGATGAACCAGCAAGATAAATGCCCTGGCAGGTCAATGTCAGCATTTCCTATTGTTAGTCCATCCACGAGATTCAAACCTTGATCCCCATTCCCTGAATATAATCTAAAGTATCGAGCAGCCCAGCCACATCACCACCATGCCGCATTTGATTTGAACTAAGATCATGCTCGAACTGAGTTCCGTTGATATTGTCATTTGTCGGATCACCATTAACGAATCGGTCCATAAATAGAGTATAGAATGGAAACCGCCAGTTGTCTGGAGACGGAAAGTAGTCACCCTGGTGGTTTGGCCATTCTCCCCAGTAATCAGCTGGGTTCGTCGCGGACTTGTTGTAGTTGACGTTGTATTCAAGGAGAGACTCGTCGTAAGGCCATGATGTGGCAGATCTCGCAAACAGCGCGACAAATCCTACTGTGAGCATCTGCATCTTGGGCTACTGGAGAGGAGTAAGGCTATTCAGTCTCTGGTCGAAGCATCTATTTACTGCATGTACTCGAAATGGGGATGATATTCGGAAGTGACAGAAAGCGAAAGAGTTCAATACCGGTCTTGCACAAACACGCAGTCGGATCAGATAAAGAAAACCTGAGTCAACCATAACGCAACACAAAAAAAGCAGAAACGAAAGACTAAGGTGAAATGGAGCAAAGGGAAAGAAGACAAAACCTGACCAATCTTTCGTACCAGGATGCGATGAGGCTTCTGAGAAAAGGGTAAGGACAAGAGTACCGTTGCTAATTATAACATCTACTTATTATGAGAGCCACATTGAATCCTCGATAACTCTGCCTGCCAGCTTGCATATCCCGACCTATCAGAGACGGTAGCCTTAGTAAATGACGCAACGCGCTTAGTACGCCCGAAATATACCTGTTCCTTATTTACTTGGCATCCTTCCTACTAGAGTCCACAGCCCTAATGTGGCAAGGAGAGGAATTTGCTGGTTAAAAGAAGAAAACTCTGAAGGAACGGTTGGAAAATGAGTATAGAAATAATATGAATTACGGGATGCGGCCTCTAAACGGGGGAAATGGCTACAGTCTCGTGTTAACTAAATCCCTACAGTCTCTGCCTAGTGGGGAGGCACGAGAGTGGCATCCACGGGGCTGATGGAGTTGCCCGGACCCTAAAATTAGTGAATGGCCACTCTGCTCTCAAGAACTTGTACAAGGAATAAGTTGGCGAGGTCCAACCCTGGAAAAGCCCTTTTGGTTACTCAGTATCTTGTATCTCTTCTCGTGGGCTTAACTCTGGACTGTTCCTGCTATCTCACGCAATACGAAGAAGAGTGTTACTTTGTCATGTCTGAAACGTTGTCTAGGCCGATGGGTATATATCGTACGGCGTGGTTGGCATGGGTAAAACTTTCCACTAGCCACACAAACTGGGAGGCCCAGCAAGTGTCTTAGTGTGAGAAGTCTCTTATCTCCACCGGTATCCAATCCCACTCACCAATAGCGGAGCTTACCGCATTATCCATGGATCCTGAATGCATTATCGGACCATTCTAGAAGCATTGTAGGCTAAAAACTCGTTCAGGGCAGGCACTTCGGTTCGGGAGAATTACTGAGACACCGAGTAGGCCGGGGTACGGAAAAACACACTCAGTCCAGCCATATGCTGTTACTGCCTCACTCGGTATCCGAGTATTGTGCTTGTCCATATCGGGATCGTGATACGGCAGCAATTACAAAAGTAGCACCTTCATCTTGGCAGCTGGTGATCGAAATTACACTTGATTAGACCACCATTTCTACTAGTACTAGGTAGGAACATCACTGTTTCGCCTCTCTATCAAATGCCGTCTCTCTCCGAAACCCGGATTCGTTATCCTAGGGTGGACTCTAACTTGGCAACTCTGTTATCTCTTTTGGCTAGCAGTCCCACACTCCCTTGAAATCTCTTAAAATTCAACTTTGACCCTCCATAAAAGAGCTTATCAAGAGAGACAAGCCGCCCACATCTTTGCGTTGACTCGCCAAGAATATACTACAGACAATAACAAGGGCAAAGCCTCCTCGAGCTTCTCTTTATTCCTCCTCGGATGTGAGACAACCTAATCCGGCGATGAGGGCCCGGTGGACAACTTACAATCACATCTTCCTAGGGTCATATTGCCAGTTCTATTTATAGGCGTTACTGCGTGCTGGCTAGAGAGATTCAACCATTGATTAGCAATGGGACGCAGCTTTGTAGATAGCTCGGATTTATTGCCACTGACCGGGGTCTCTCCGTTTTTCTTCACTTCGACCTCGGATGCGACTGTACAACCCTCTTTCCTTCGCCACCTTGTCCGTGGGTAACTCTTGGCTATCTTTATAATGGTTATAGGAGTACGGTCTTGGGGCTGCGAAATTTCTACCATGTCGATCCTGAGTACTGGCTACGGATCAGATATAGTATCGAGAGTCTGACTTCGTCCTTGCTCATAATCGACTGTGGTTGGCTGGGAGAGCCTAGTATTCGCTTGGCAAGTCTGGGTTCGAGCAACGGATACATAACATAAATACTATATATATAAAGCATATGTTCATACGTCAATTTCGATTTTAAAACCTTTCAGCTACTGAGAGGTCAGAGAATTCCCATCCCGTTTTAGTCTCACATTTTACAGGAATTCAATCTATACCCAGTGCATGGCTGAGGCCACAGACCGCCAGGGTCGGCAAATTCGATTGGATAGACTCTCACTTGACTGCCTTCCAAGATGCAAAGGTTTGTTGTAGCCCTGAAGGTGTCAAGCTGTGCGACGACATCTGAAAGACCCGTGTCTAGGATTTGCCCGGGCATGTTCAGTGATATCGCCTCAACAAATTAACTCTGGGACATCTGGCCTTCCAGGATGAATCCTATGGTGTCAATCTCACGCAGATACCATGCTCAGCCTTGGAAGCCGCCGCCTCTCGATAGACTCGCCAGATGTGTAATATCTATCACAGATGCTCCAGCTGCAGATCGATATGTAGACAGGAGTTTGTTTCGACATTTTCCAGAGCGCTGGAAACCCCATGTCCCTGTCTATGGGGCTTGATAATATGCAAGATAAGGATTGTGAAGCAGCTGGCCACGGGCATTGACTCGTAATATCTATGCACCTCATGTTTAAAAATATCTCATTCGCTCGCCTAATTAAACAGTGAGCCGATCCCACGTGATTACCAAGATTCTCGATAACTGGGCGGTGACCCACGTTAGGTGACTCGAAGCATTTTGCGATTCCGGCAGTCCTTTGTCAGAGGTGGACTTAAGGATATCTCTTCCCACTCCCGAGGTCCTGAAGTTAAGACTCCGCCAAGGTTATTCTGCGGGTCGTAAATATTACTCTACAGTATTCTATTGGAGGAAAGAGAACCTACCTGGTGCCAACTCAATTGCCTGATCTGGTCAACGAGAACGACGGATGACTATGGAGTGGAGTCATCCTGACTCCACCTCTGTCACGGCGTTCTGTGAATTCTATGGCAGCCCTCTGTTTCACCCAACTTAGGCTGCTCGAAGGTGGGAAAATGTGCACTAGGCTGGTGTACCCTTATGCCCATTACTTAAACTAGCATACCCGAAAGCGCTGGCGTCATACATCTGGTTGGACTGCCTGAATTCTGGTGTCTTTGCTGGCGTTCGAATATACCGGTATTAAAAGGACCTCCCGTTCCAGGATGCAATGGTCATTATGTGCTACTGGTATATGGAATTAATAGTAAACCCTTGGACAAGGAACAAGGGGGCTCTGTCCGCCTGGTGGTTCCAGGCTGGTTTGGCATTACTTTCACCAAATCGATCTACCATACCTCGCTTCAAGATAGAGGGGCACCGGGTCCGCTTATTACTGTCTTTTTCAACGAAATTAATCCGACGGATCCTCCTGGGCAGCGGAAATGGTCAGTATGAAAAGTGGAGTCTAATGCGATCATTGTTCGCCATTGTTGCGGCGAGATATTCCCCTGTAAACATGCTGTCACTATCCTTGGTCGTGCCTGGGTATGCGATGAGATAGTTCGGGCGGAAACAGTATCAATGGAGGGCTGACCTGGAACAATGCTTGGGTTGGCCCTTAGAGGTAATATGAATTACAGTTGTTTAAGCAGAATGTGGTCTGCACTTTGACATCGCTGAATCTTACATTATCACTGAGCAAGCACCGGACAGGCTTGGGCTACATCAACCTCTCCGTGAATGCTATAGTTAGGTTTCTACGGTAAGTATATTAGTGTTAGATAAGAGAGGGATAGTGAGTATTTTTAGAACTCCCTGCTCTCTAGTCGCAGTCCATCGCGTTTCGAAAGCACCCATCTAAGAGCCATTAGACTGGAGCGGACTATGTACGATCGTGTGAATCTGAGCAGAAGCAACTCATCATAATGAAGTTGGATAGGCGGTCCATATATCTTTATGCCGCTTATATTTTCTCTAAATGCTCCGATACTATGCTCCAGACAATGGCGGCCATAGAGCCCGACGCTCCTGGGCACTGTATAGAGATTAGAATGCTACTCCTTGTCCAGCCCTCTAATCTATCTCCCTTATATTTATAGATTCTCCCTCCTACTATCTATTCCGTACACACTTAATCAGGGAAGCCGCACTCTGACGAAGGTAAAAGTAAAAGCCTTATGCAAGTAAGCAGTTTAGGGCAAGAAAAGAATTAGTAAATATAAATACATGGATAAAACCCAGGGATTAATAAAGGACAGAGAAATAAGAACAGGCCACGGCCTGTCTAATACATATTTACCTTATAGCACCAGGTCTGTCAACATGGCCAGTAGACCGATATTAATCACAGTAAGCCGAAATTCGATGATCAGCCTATGTGTCTCGTTTCTGACGGATTTTCGCTCATTATTCGCGGTTTTGAGCGTTCGTCCACGATCTGGCGGCGGAAAAAGGAACCAATGAAGGTAATGATTCCTATATCCGCAGGGTAAGGAGTATCTTGCATAGTAATTACCTCGACCAAATAGAAAAGCCACTCTCATCTGCCCTCTTACATTAAATAAAATAATCTGGTTTAGAATTGACTGCTGTTGGTTCTGACAGTATGCAACAGTTTTTTTTTGTCGCGGATATTTCCTCTGCGGCCGAGAAACCTTCCCGTTTGGCTGTATGGTGGTGACAACTCCTGTGAAAGTACCATGTGTGTATCTAATGCCAATTATAGAACCATGATGACGCCTAGGTAGAAGTCCGGACGCCGCTTTCAACTGCAAATGGTCATGTTAACCTTGATCCGTGGTAACCTACATGATATATATATGAAAAGGATTTAGATTTCCTCGGATGGGGTCATCATAAGGAACACCTATTAACATCTTTCTATCGCTGGATTATAATCTTCAAGCTTACTCTACAAGACGGCCTTCCTGAAATGCATTCACCAGAAGTGTAAACAAACTTCCTAATTGTTGGCGCAGGGCTGGCTGGAGCAAGCTTAGATGCTTTTTTAGGTCAAAATTGTGAGCTCCTAATCCCTGCCCCCTTCGAACATAAACCTGACTCGACCGTCTATATATGTATATATAGGACTGCAAGGACTAGTTATATCCTAGGTATTCGCGACAGCAGGCATGCCAAGAGCTTACGGATTCAACCCATTAGGCTCCCGTATGAGGACCAGATCCAGCCGGGGGCTGGCTGACCAAAGCGGGTCTTAGAATGTGTACGTGATATTGGGATCGAGAACGCGGCTTTGCAAGTGCCCTTGCGCGGCTCATCATCTCAATGTATGCGCTGGTGTCGCAGTATTAGTAGGGAGGAGTTCAGAAGAGTTCTCGTGTGGAGTGAACATCCGTCATGTCGGGTAGTGGCCGTAGGGCTTAACTATTGCTTCCTGGATCGGTACCACATCGGGGAACATTTACAGGGCCAAGTCGCGACCTTAATCCGTGCGAGAACGCCAAGCTCTCGCAGTCGGAGCTGGACCCCTGCTTGTCAAGTGTGCTTCGCAGCACAACTTTACTGTGCGGTTCTCGACCGAGCTCGTGGGTATTGAACAGATCACAGACACAGATGTGTCTAACCCAGCTCAATATATTGTACCATCCACAATCTCATCTCAACGCAGTTGTTGAAAATTCGTACGCTGTAATTCTTCGGTGTAGACGGGGCACGGAGCCATATCGCTGGCGAACTAGGATTCAGCTTCAAGAGCCAGCCCAGCAGGGCAGAGCATGTAATGGTTTACTACGTGCGGATCAAGGGGCATATGATGTGCAGAAGCGCTACTTGGGACTTCACTGAGTGCCAATATTGAGATTCTGCGCGTGGACCCCTGGAAGATACGTGCTCTGTATTCTCTGTGACGGCGCAGTCGCTATGCAGGCTGCTGAGTTCATAGTGAATATCAGCAAGCAGTGCATTATTCTTGTTTGTTCTGTTTGTATTCAAGATAGACAAGATCTCACAGAGCTTCGCTCGTGGGATATTCTCTTCTTTAAGCAATTTTCTCGTATTAGAGCTACCCAATAAGATAAATCTATCTACATTGGCCTGAGCCGTTACATTCTCTACTTATTGAGGGCCACTTACACAAAGCTAGGGAATAGGGCCGATATATACCCTAGCAGAATTGTCAAGATACAACGAAGCCTACAAATAAAGATCAAAGAATATCAGTAAAACAATTATAACAACAGCAACAAATACAGTCACTTAGTAATAGAACAAGATTCCTTCTCCAGCTTCACAAATGATACTCTGCTTGAATGCGGGCCTGCTGCAAGTTATCCACATAACCAGTGATACATTCAATGTTGTGCATCTGTAGAAGAGCAAGCCTCTTCCGGCAAGTTAGGCACATCCTTAAAGACTGCGAAGCTAGACGTCATTTCTCCAAGAACCGGAAAATGGAAGCCACACTGCGGGCATTGCTCTTGCAACACGGCTTGCTCTTGTGCAAGGTCATACTTCTTATCTTGCGTGTGGTTGCAGACGGGGCAAATGCGGAGTAGGCGTGTTCCGACAAGCTCGAAATTGGTAATAATGTTCTCCATAATAGCACCATTTGCCGCCCATGTTTTGCAGTATTTATGGTAAATATTCTTATGCCAGTCGTAGAGAGCACCGCGACTAGTCCAGAAGCTGCACTCGTTGTACCAGCTTCGATCATCGGGGTGCTCCCACCAGGTGAGGTGTAAAAACCCGGGGAGTTTCATTAGGTGATGACGTGTGTCGGCGAAAAGGACTTTGAATTTCTCATAGGCATCAGGACTGGAAAAGCGGACTCGCTGCATACTCAAGTAAATAGGCATGGTGATTATTAGGCACTTCGATGAAGGTTCCGTAGGTAAGATTTGGAAGTCAAACTGCGTACGTGTAGCGCAACTTGACTGAAAAGAAATGGTTGGCTGTTGCAGAGCCTGGCAATGGCAATATGAGAATGAGTTACTCTGTGTAGAATTAATTTGCCGCGGCGCAGGTAATTATATAGTACCAATAGTGTGCGAAAGTGGCATTCTTTTACCTGGGGAGGGAGTTGAGACACTCGCATCAGATTTCCCGAATTGGCAAAGATAACCTAACCACCTAACTTGTCGGAATTGTTTATCAAATCAGGCGTGGGCATGGAGGTGAGACAAGTAGCGAGGTTTCTATGATGATCATATTCACATTGGAAGATAATATCATTTATATCTGTAAAGGATTAGGCTTATCAGAGGCTATATCTAAGCAGTGGATCCATGGATTAGACGCAGTCAATCCTCTAGGGGAGCCGCGTACAATTATGCATATGATAAATAGGAACTTATTGACCCTACGCTCCTAATGAAAATAATCAAGCGAGATAGTTGAATATATTGTTGTTCTATAAACTCCTCCGATCTATATGATGGTTGGCGTGTAGTCAATACGTCTACATTGCAGTCCTCCTATACCGAAGACACCTATCAAGCTCTTCCCCCAAGTTCTTTACAATATCTAATGTGGCGATCTAACGAAACATCAAATGTAGAGAAGGAAGAGAGAAAGAAAAATTCTATCATACTGGCGTAATCCCATTCATCAGGTGAGGGAACCATAGCCGACTTGTTCTGTAGCTACGCCTACCAACGGCATGCAATCGCTACATAGCTTAGGGGATCCACTGGTGGACGCTGAGTCAGGATTGTACTAGCTCATACCGTCTGTATATAAAGGGCGTAGCAACCTCCCGTTAGTATGGAAGGTTGGCAGCCCTCTATCTACCTTAGCCTAGCGCTACTTGCAATCACACAGGAACTGTGCTGTAGGATCGGATCAACAGTAAATAAAGTAGACTTGATGCCTCAGGCACGATTCGGCCTAGGTCCTGACAGTTTCATCCACATGAATTCCTAGCACCTCACATGTTAGATTTGCGAATGGATGTTGCGTGCTGAACCATATTTCGTATCCCAGTATTACTGTATGGCAGCGAGCGATTCTGAAAAGGCGGCAAGCTGTTGGGGACACGTAGCAGTGGATTTAGTTCTGTCATGAAAGTTGCGGTGGTAATTTGCTTTTGCGCTTGCATACTTTGTTCTAGATATAAACTGTTGAGGGTGTAAAACCTCAGTGTATTGATCTCTGATCTCTACGAAAACTGCTCTGACAAGTGAGATATCTTGGTGGGGAGTGTTAGCCTACTAAGCCTAATTAGGCCAGAGACTCAACGTAACCTTAAGGATGCGAAATGTTAGCGTCGTTCTTGCACACCGGATAGGGCAAGTGGGGTTTAACGGAAACATTGAATCTTGAGGCATCTGTGGCCTCATAGAGGTTCGCCCAGATGGGTTTTGGGTAGACCTCTGCAGAGCCCGCGGGCTGACCCTGCAGCCCATTGCCAGCCCGCCAAGGGCCCATGTATGGTGGTTGCAGGTCAGCTGGGGTCCTTTTTTTTGGAGGACATAGTTGAGGCCGACTTCTAAAAGTGGGTCCGCCACTTTCGGAGTGGAATAATATTGTTCCAGAAGTGGCAGGGGGTCTGTACACAGTGGCAGCGGAAAACTTTTCCAATCCATTTCAAAACATTTCACTTTATTATATATATCTGCCATCTGCTCATTTTCTGGCCTTATATTCTTCTGCTGGTTTTTTTTATAAGCTTTTATTAATTCTCTTTACTTTTATTAAAAATCATGTCTAAATTCCTTGATTATTATATAAGTAGATAGTTAATTTTAAAATTATTTATAAATTATTTAAGAAATATTTATATACTGGTAGAATACTTATAAAAAGTATCTTCAGAAGGAAGCTACTAGTAATCTTCTTATCTGGCTACTATATAAGGAGATAATCTTAAGAACTATAAAAGTAATTTATAGCTACTTACTAAATATTTCTTAAATATTTAAAATAAAGATAGTTATATTATAGTTTACTATAGAGAGATTTTTTGCTGTGTTGAAGATTATAAATATAAAGTAGTATATATATAAAATACTTCTAAATATTTTATTTTATATCTACTTAGAAAGTATTTTCTTAACTAAATAATCTTTATTTATATATAAAATAGTATAGTTTACAGATTCTTATAATGGAAAAGAACTGTATTCTATAGAGAGTAAAAGATAAAGTAATTAGTAAGTAATTATAAAATACTTTAAAAATACTTTTTAAATAGTTTATAAATAATTAGACTTTTATTACTTATTTTTTTCTCAGGAAACTCTAGCTGCCAGTACTGTCTCTATAGCTTTCTCCAGTATCTCTGCCAGTCCTGCTAGCCCTGTTACCACTGACAAGTAGATTAAGAAGCCATTACTAAAGCTGCCTCTTACTTATACTAGAAATATTAGTAAATTACTTACTAAATACTTTTTAAGTAATTCTCTAATAATTTCTAAGATCTCTGTTACTAATATGCACCGTGAAGTTAAAAAGATAGGAAAGATATTTCTATACTCTGGCTATACTAAGTATAGTATTAAACCAAATAGTAGATTTTGGTAATATTCTTTAATTAATTATTAATTAATTGCTAAATAATTATAGAATACTATAAGAATTCTGTATTCTATATTTATTATAATCTCTTTAATATAATCTCTCTTAATTCTAATTAATTTCAGACTGATTTTAAAATACTTTACTATAGTACTAAGAATAATTTCTGAGTTATACTAATAATAAAGTTTTTAAATAAAAGGTAATTCTTAAGTAGTACTTAAAAACAGTATATTATTATAGTAAATATTAGATAAGTAAGAAAATATATATATCTATAATAAAAAAAGAAATTTACTTAATAATATATATATTTCTAAAGTATTTATTAAATAGTTATAAATTATTTAAAGAGTACTATTTATTCTTTTATTTAATATTTTTTTCTTAAGTTTCTAAATCTTTTACAGTCTTCTTTTATTAGCTAATTACTTTTTAAGTAATTAAGCAGTTAAAGTCTTCTTTTTAATTTCTCTTTATAAAGCTTTAATACTAGAATCTTAACTGTCTTAAAGATGATTTTCAGATATAACTTAATATAGTGAAAACTAAGATAAACTAGATAAATATTTAATAAATATTTTATAAATAATTTCTAAATACTAATATTAAATCTATCTTAATTATATTCTTATACTAGATAATTATATTCTTATACTTAGTAATTGCTATAGTGGCCTTCCAGTTAATAATACTTTAATATTATTTTCTAATAATAATCTTAAGCAGGATTGTCTATATTATGTCTCTATATTATAATTAGAAAGTATTTAAATAGTAATTAGAAAATATTTAATAAGTAGTTAAAAAGTAATAAAAAATAAATATATAAAATTTTATCTTTTCTTTATATATATCTTAGGAGATTTACCTTAACTAAACTTAATATATATTAATACTGGATATTAAAGACTTGATTAGCTTGATATTATTTAATATTCTAGTAATCTAACTTATATGACCTGTAAATATTAGTAATTTAGATATAGTAATAAATTAATTTAAAAGTATTTAAGAATTATTTATAAAAGAGTTAAATATTTTCTTTAAGTATTTAATTTATAGTAAATTTATTTAATAGTATTTATCTACTTTTATATAAAATTAAAAATAGTTACTAGAATAGAAGAGTAGACTTTATTAAGATCTACTCTAATAAGTAACTGCTTTTTATACTTTATTCAGTTCTAAATATTAGATAAAGACTCTTATTCTATTAATTAATTAGTAAATATTTAATAAACACTATATAAGTATTTACTAATAATAAAATCAAGTATCTTTATATAATTATTCTCTAAAGCAGTATAAAAAATAGATTCTATTTATTCTATAGCTTTAGTATAGTATATACAGTTTTTCAATACTTATTTAATCCTGTATTTAAAGTAAATCTAGTAGAATAGTATAAGACTTAATTCTTATTTATTTAATAGTTATTTTTAAGAATTAATCTTATATATATAATTATATAGACCTAGATTAATTAATAAGTAATTATTAAATACTTTATAAGCACTTATCTCTATACTGCTTTATATCTATATCTATAACCACTGCCTGTATACCAGTGCCATGAATAGAATAAAAGTATACAGAATAACCTGTTATATCCTGAACTTGCTTAAAGACATGTTTAAATAGAAGATAATAGCCTTTTTAACAATTCTGGTTAGTAATAATACAGTAGAGAGTTATAACTAAATTAATCTATAAATATTTATAAATTACTTAAGAAATACTTATAAATAGTTATCTTTATTATATTCTAGTAAATATCTTATAAAGACTATTTTATAAAGATCCTTTTTTTTTAGCTGTTTAGATAATATATTAATCTTAAAGAAATCTAATAATTAAAGTAAGACAGCTTGCTCTTTTAATATATAGATAATTATAATAATATTATTATTAGTATAAATATCTTGAATATAATTCTTTATATAATTAGTAAATATTTATTAATTACTTATAAAGTAATATATAATTACTTATAGATATTATCTAATTCTTTTTTATTTTAAATAAGATTCTATTAATATCTTATTCTACTAGATAGCTTAGAATCTTTTGCTTTTAAATAATTATAGAGATTCTATTAAGATTTATAAAGCTTTAATAAATATTAAATAAGAATTAAGTATTATACTACTTATAAAATACTTTTAAAGCAGGGCTTTTAAGAAATTTGGCTAGAATTCATTAATAGAAATAAATACTTATAAAGTAATTAAAAATCACTTACTAAGTATTAATAAAGATTCTCTTATTTCTTAAATTATCTTGTAAATACTCTCTATAATTGTAATAGAGATCTTTAATAGTGGTAGAGATAGATATATATATATTCCAAAAGATATAAAGATATAAAATAGGCAGGTCTATAGATCTACTAGTATTATTTAGTGATATTTCACTAAGTATTTTATAGCATTTAGTCAACCAATACCTTGAGTATAGTTAAAATCTATAAGTAGTTAGAAAATGATTTAAAAGTGTTTAAAAAGCACTTAAAAGACAGTTATATATAGTAAAATCTGCTTATTTATACTATATATTTAATAGTACTATACTCCTTGAATTCTATCTATATCTTATAATTAAACAGTCTTTTAAGAAATAGTATATTAATATTCCTATCCTTTTTAATTAGCTAAGAGATATAATAACTATTAATATCCTGTAATATATTAATATATTTAATATATATATTATACTATTCTTATAAATTCTATTAAGCAGTTAGTAAATAGTTCTATAATATTTAAAGAGTACTTAAGAAATACTAACTGGATATAGACTCTTAACTATCTCCAGTTTATAGATACTATTCCACTTTATATAAAAGTAATTATCAGTAAAGAAATATTTTATTAAATTAAATTTACTAAAAATAATTAATAAATAATTATTAAATATTTCTAGATTAATTTTAAATTACTTACTAGTAAACTTATTATTTTATAGACTCTGTCTTAAGAAATAATAAATTTTATCAGAACTATTAAATTTCATGTTATATTCTTTTTATTATAGTAGTATAATATATTGATTTAAGTTATAAATAAGTATATTTATATAGTCTGACTCTAGAACAGTTATATAAACTATAATAATACTCTATCTAATTAAAGAAAGATATTACAGTTTTTATTATTTAGTAATCTTAATATTACTGTTTCTAGTAATATTAAATCTAAATATTTAATAATTATTATAAAAGTAGTTAAAAAGTAATCAGTAAATACTTATACTATTAATAGCTCTATTAATAATAATTTTTGACTGGTCTAGTATATAGATAATATATAAATGACTATCTGGATAACTCTATAGATATTCTGGTAGATTATAAGTATACTCAAGATAACAAGTCCTGACAGGAGACTTTTTTAAGGTTATAAGATAGATCTATATATTAATCTAAAATAATTAACAGATATTTAATAAATAATTTATAAATACTTTATAAATAATAAATTACAGAACCTTACTTATATTCTCTAGTATATCTTCCAGCATAGACAGAGTTCCCAGTTCTGGATTAATTTCTTTAGTAATATTATTCAAATTGATTTGATTAATTATATTATCTGATACAGGGAGGACCATTATTAAGCTGTCAAAAGATACTTATAAAGTACTTTATAAATAATTATTCTGTCCAGTATATTTAGAAAGATATTTAGAACTTATTATTGAAAGTGGGTGGTATTAGCTTAAATAACTTTCACTCAAAGCCACTGTGCACAGATACCAGGCCACGTTCGGAAAATTAGCTCTGTTCCGATTGTCGATGGGTCCACTCTAGAAGTAGGCGCCAACTATTACACTCTTTTTTTTGTTGGTGTGTCACGAAAGGGCTGCTTAGTCAGTTTAATCACATGTAAGACAGATGAAGTATAACATTGTGGAAGTGAGTGTATGCTTTTCTTATTGGGTGGCCGGGACGGCCAAACTAACGTATTTCACCACCGGTCGGCCACCGTTTACCAATTCCTGCCCGCGGGCTAAATATGAGGGCCTTTATCAACCAAACAATTGCATTTCTAAATAAAAACTAATTACTAAGTGGATTAGGACATCTAACCCTGGTATGCCCTTGAATATGACAATTAGAACATGTTGGGGGGGCTTGTAAGCGCGGCCCAACTATAGAAAGTACAGGATCTATAGGAAGTGTATCTTGAGCTTTATTAACCTTATTCTTGTGCTGGAATTGCTCTAGGTGTGATGACTGCTCATTCATAGATAGCTATTCCACAGTAGGAAGCTAGATATGGTAGCGTTTCCAACTGAATTCAACTATGGGGGGAGAAACACTATCATACAAGGATTTGTGTTTTGGGAAGTAGGCCTGCCTAACCACATGATATACAGGTCATCACAATATCCCCCCAGTAGAAAATTTCTTGGATCCTAAGAATGGCAGTCTTCTGGCTAATCTGTCTATTTTAGCTGCTTTATCTATTATACCTTTTTAACAGGCTTTCTAATTATCTCTTTCTATACCAGTTTACTGTCATCTGTGTGTTCTGACTTGAATTCCTCCCTTTCTGCGATGCTTAACTATTAATCTAAGCAAACCGGCAGGCCAGGCACTTCAGGATACTAAATATAGAAATTACAGAGATATACAGGACTATTCCTGAAGTTGGTAGCAGGATACCATTTAGAGTTATTATTATGGCTAAGCTATTTAACTTTATATTACAGTTTACTATAGTATAACTATATAGTAATAATCTTCTTAATCTTCTATTTATTATAGCTGTTAATCTAAATTACTTGTGGGAGATCTTTATATTAACTGGACAGTAAGTCTATTACAGCCTTCTATAGCTTGTCTAGACTGAATACTGGATATATCTTTATTAATAGAGAAAGATCTAGCCTGTAGGTATTCCTAACTTTTATAGTAATTTAATAGAGACCAGTCTATTAATTATTTAACTTCTTATTCAGATATACTATATTATATCTCTTCAGTAGTAGATAGACTATATCTTCTACTATAAAGTTAATCTCTTAGTAATACTTATCTACTTGGTTTTTTTAGGCTGTTTAAACTTTTTCTATAGATTTATAGATATAATTCTAAATATCTTATATTTTTTTTATTTACTTTATTACAGTATCCCAGTTAACTTATTCCTGTAAAGTAGTAGCGGGTTTAGTAGTTTAATTAAATAATACTTATAGTTTATAGCCCTTCTCAATATATACTGATAATAATCCTGTAGATTTAAATAGGAGAACTATTATAATATAGTTAATTAGTAATAGTATCTTAGCCTAGTTATCTTGATAGTAGTTAATTAATAATCTTAGCCTTATTATAAATAGTTAATTTATAATCTCAGTTTAACTATTAGTCTCTGGATATCCAGTAGTTAATAGTTTTAGTTTAATCCTGAGAATATAGTATAGTTCTTGTTACAGACCCTTGTCTAGCGTACCTCATCAGAGAAAGCGGACGCGCAAGGCAGAAAAGGGGATAAGACTAGTGTAACAGGAAGACAAGGCGGGCTGCCCAGAACAGGTAAGAAGAACCCCGAGTCACGTGACAGGGTATACCGGATGGTATACAAGAAGGACTACAGTATATGGTATAAAGTATATACCATGGTATAAGGATATACTATGGCAGGACAGATATATAAGGATACTTGTTCATGTACTTAGAATAGTTTTTTATAATTAATCTTATAAGTTACTTAAAATATATCTTTAGTATTAAGTTAGTATTTAACTTATTTATACTTTCTTAACTATTAAGTATATATACTTAATAGGCCTGGCCTTTTAGACTTAAG